>NW_017307072.1:182433-258436 GCF_000935625.1 Nanorana parkeri | reverse complement strand
ATAAAAAGGGAAGGGTTTTTTTTTTTTTCTTTCCTTGTCTAATTTTGTTTAAAAAAAAAAAAATCTAATTTATGTTAGCAACTTATTTTTATCATTTAAATCATCATCGATTGCTCAGAGAATGTCACCAGGCAAGATATAAAAAAATACTCTTGCCAATTGTGGCAAAACTTTTGACCTCAGTTTAGTTAAATGAAACCTGTAGTGTGGGAAACATAGGATCTTCTATTGCTGACCTTCTTCTGAATATGTTAGTTGTCTGGCTGTTTTTGGCAGAAATATGTTTGAGTCACAGACCTGGAACAAAGTCAAAGTAAAGTGAAAACTTAATCTGCATACTTGTTAGTGTCTTTGATTCCAAAGCATCTGGATTAGCATGATAACCAGGCAACAAGCATGTCCAAAAAGAGAGGCCAACAATGGCAGCTTATATATTTATCTTATGGTTTTCTTTAAGCATGTCTTGTTTTTTTACTTTTTTATAGAACAAAGAATAGTTAGATCTTCATTCAAATTTTAATTGTAATCAGATTATTCGCAGAGGAGATTCACCCTCTCTATTTGTTCTGGTGACCAGTAGGACAGAAAGTGATGAGAAATTCAAACCAAGAACAGCAGGTCAGGGATATCTTCCAATGGGGAGAACTGTCCAAGAGGGGATTTCCCTTCACTTTGGACAGTTCTCTTCCCTGTTGTGTCCCAAGGACAGAAAGAAACAAGAAATCTCTCCAATGAGGACAGAGGAAAAACATTTACAGGAGTTTTAGCCATGCTCTTAAAGTGTTGGCATTTGATAAACTCTAAAATAGAGCAATCGTGTGAAATGCATTATTTCAGAGCAAAGTTTTCTATTGTTGCATTTTATTAATGTGCTTCTTCAATTTTGTTTTATTATTTTGTTAAGTCAAATTGGAGTCCTTCGAGTGGCTAAATTAGAATATTGCAATCACAGATCTCATTTGGCAATCAATTTGTTGGGTTGAGATGTACTTTTGCTAACTTGGCAAAAACTACAGTACCATATTTGCCTCAGCGCTGAGCCAATCACGGCAGGCTTTGCATTCATTAAGGCAGGCTTTGTATTCATTAACACAAAGCCTGCCGTGATTGGCTCAGCGCGGTATACTGTATGTAGCCAAAGCTACATACAGTATACCCGGCGTATGAGACAACCCCCGATTTTCGGGCAGTGCTTTTGGGTCTAAAAACCCGTCTTATACACCGGCATATACGGTATATAAAAATCATATTCCCTGCTGCAGAAAAATGTCTATTTAGCAGAGCCCAAGGAGTGAAGTGATTAACTGTAATATGCATGATATAGCTTGCACTTTCATTTCTTAGCCTTGAACGAAGATTAACTACTCAGCAACCCAGCAGAGGAAACACTTCACAAAGGTTCTTTTGTTGTTGAACTTTTCAACTCCCTCACGAAGCCAATATCAATACCAAATTCACACAAGAAAGTCTTTATTTGTTTTACATAGCATGTACAAAACTCAAGCTCTGATGTACACTAGGTGCCAGGGCAACCTGCGGAGAGACCAACAGAGCTTTGCTTCAAATTATACAGTAAAAAAAATATCTGAGGAGACATGGTGCATATAATAGTTTACTTTGCACTTGTACTTGGAACACGAGCTACCTCATAGGAGCTTTTAGTAACTCTGATGCTTTGTGGCGCCAAGAGCCTGTCACGGAATGACATCCGCTGGCTCTAGACTCCCTCCAGTGCTTGTTACACATCAGAAGGCCTCTGCATTTGGTCACTTGTGTCTACTGAAAGGGAGTACCAGCTGTGTGAATATTAAAGTCTATTTCCACTTTTGCAGCTAAATTGAGATAACACCTACTTTATATTTGTTACATGTTCCATTTCACATTGCATAATAAATAAATAAAATAATTTTCCGCTTACATTTTTATTCACTTTTTCTTAAAAACACTCAAACTAAACTTTTCCCCTGCTATGCAGTGTTCAGTAGGGGGCCTGGACAGTTTATGTATGCCATAATAAGTCATCCTGTCTGTAGTGTGCTAGCAGATCTTATCAGTTGTAAACTAGATTTGAAAATGCTGTCTATCAGGGCCGTCCCTATAATGAGGTTGCTCCCTCAGGCCGTGTCTCTCTGGGTAACGTGGGGGGAAGGCATGGCTGCTCTGCTGCACAATATTTGCAATATGCCTGCCGCCCCCTTTGTGGCCAGAGCATCCCAGGTTGCTAAGAGCCAAACTGGGAGATGTGTAAGGGCCATACACATCTCCTCACCCAGCTCTAAGCAATCTGGAACGCTCTGGCCAGTGTCCTGCCCAGCTCTTGGCAACCAATGATGTCAGTGAGCTGGGTGGGATTCCGGCCAGAACACTGTTAGTGCAGCACCAGAACTAACCCCCCCCCCGTAACATGCACTGCCAGCACCCCCACCTGGCCTGGCCAAAAGGGGGTGCTCTAATGGCGACTGGGGTGCCATTAGAAAATAATGGCGCCACCAGCACAATCGGCGATGGTGTGTGATTCCGTGACCGTGCAGCCTCGTGCACGATTGCCACATGGTTGCGGATCGCCAAAGTGTGAACCTGGCCTGAGTGATACACAAATAAGATACATTTTGTTATTAGTTAAAGTGACATTAAACCCTCGAGATTTTTTAACATAAACCAATACTGTAATGTGTGCCTTACTGTAATCCATGGTTGTTTCCCTTCTCTTTGCTGCTCTTCCTTTTAAATCTGTATCTGTTCTCATGCTGGGCAGAACTTCTGTTTTGCAGCAGACTGCCTTGTCTCTGGAATGGCTACATGGTGTCTGTGTGTACGTTTGCAACCTGAGCCAGCACTACAGGAAGAGGCACTCAGCTGCAAAGGGAAGTTCTCCCCAAGCATGAGAAGACATGAGGATTTAAAAGGAAGAGCAGCAAAGAGAAGGGAAACAACCATGGATTACAGTAAGGCACACATTACGGTATTGTTTTATGTTAAAAAATCTGAGGGTTTAATGTCACTTTAGGGTACTTGAATGCATTTCTAAGATTTAACTCCTGAGTTTAGTGTCGCTTTAATCTTTCCCTCTTCTCCATAGAAGAGTGAGGAATTTTGTCTTGAGATTTTACAAGGGAAAGAAGAAAAAATGGACAGTTGTTGCAATCAATGCTCAATCCAGGCTATTTCTATCCACAGAAAGGTTTGGTGTGCATCTAATATTAAAGAGCTTACAGGAATTACTGTTTCAGTTTTAGCAGTTGACCATTTTCTGTGAGCGGTAATTAAAGCTAGCATGCTGTTGGTTTGTTGCCAGCATTACATGTTTACCCTTGAGATCACATTTGAGATTTTTTAACATAAACCAATACTGTAATGTGTGCCTTACTGTAATCCATGGTTGTTTCCCTTCTCTTTGCTGCTCTTCCTTTTAAATCTGTATCTGTTCTCATGCTGGGCAGAACTTCTGTTTTGCAGCAGACTGCCTTGTCTCTGGAATGGCTACATGGTGTCTGTGTGTACGTTTGCAACCTGAGCCAGCACTACAGGAAGAGGCACTCAGCTGCAAAGGGAAGTTCTCCCCAAGCATGAGAAGACATGAGGATTTAAAAGGAAGAGCAGCAAAGAGAAGGGAAACAACCATGGATTACAGTAAGGCACACATTACGGTATTGTTTTATGTTAAAAAATCTGAGGGTTTAATGTCACTTTAGGGTACTTGAATGCATTTCTAAGATTTAACTCCTGAGTTTAGTGTCGCTTTAATCTTTCCCTCTTCTCCATAGAAGAGTGAGGAATTTTGTCTTGAGATTTTACAAGGGAAAGAAGAAAAAATGGACAGTTGTTGCAATCAATGCTCAATCCAGGCTATTTCTATCCACAGAAAGGTTTGGTGTGCATCTAATATTAAAGAGCTTACAGGAATTACTGTTTCAGTTTTAGCAGTTGACCATTTTCTGTGAGCGGTAATTAAAGCTAGCATGCTGTTGGTTTGTTGCCAGCATTACATGTTTACCCTTGAGATCACATGGCTTCTGGGATACAAACATACAACAGATCTTTACAAGTCCTCCTCGCAGGGTGTTTTCCTATTCCAAGACTGGAGTTGGCAAAAGAAAAAAAGTATCCGAGTGACAGAGAATAAGAGCAGCTGTTTCCTAGGATACAAGAGTTACAATCTCAGCTTTGGAAATAATAATAATACAATGATGTTTTCATTTTTATAAACCTCATTCCTAGTTAATTGTGTGGAAAACATTTGAAAGCAGGTCTGTTATGCAACATAAAAAAAAAGGCAATTAATAGCATGAGTAACAATTGTGAATGTTTATTGTATGCGCGCTTAACTTTCAGAAGCAATGTTTCCTATGAAGCTGACTATACTATCTTCTGTAAAGATGGAGATACTTTATTAGGGCTTTATTGTGTAGGCAAAATATTCACATTACCCAGCGGCTTCAGCCATAAAACTAAATACACAGTTGGAGCACATTTCAACATTTGACATGTTGATCCATCGACAACTTGTGACTGCTTAGGAAAGTGACAGAATTCTGCAAACAGGAATCGCTAACCCAGCTCCTGCATGCTCTGTGGATTATTAATAAATCATCATACTGGTGATTTTCACCCTGAATGCTCTCTGCCACCCATCAGCTTAAAGTGAAAGTCCACTTATGTTTAAAAGAAAAATCTCCCCGTGTGATAATTGTATATTGCACGGAGATATTATTATTATACAGGATTTATATAGCGCCAACAGTTTGCGCAGCGCTTTTAACAAACCTTGTTGCAGACTCCAAACTTTTTCTATTGTGAAGTAAAAGCTGTTTGTTTCACCAGACTGATTCTGGAATGGGGATGTCCGAGTTCATTATAACTACCTGGACGAATCTTGGTGTTCTTTTTTTCATATTAAATGTTTATTAAAGATTTTCAAAATATAACAAAAAACACACATACAATACAGTAAGCATACATTAAGACAATCACATTACATACGATATCCAAGGTAAAAGGGGGGACAGGAGACGTAGGGGTACAGGGGGAGGGGGGGGGTTGGTCCCCTGGTCGGGGCGCAATATGCGCATTCAATCATGTGGCAAAACAGTGCATAACAATACAGTGATGGAGCCCCTCAATGGAACTTGGCAATCATTTTACCGGAAGCATAGTGTATTAGGGTAAAATACAATCGCCAATTTTACAGAGTTACTAATAAAAAAAAATGTCATTAAATAAAATAGAATAACAGGTTTTAAAGCAGACCATATCATGTCTAGGAGCCTAACTAATTGAGCTGCTTTGTAATACTGTTTGTGTTCTAATGAGGAAAGCTGCAGTGTCACCATCCATTTAGTAAGCAAGCCTTAGGAAGTGTCACAGCAAAAACTAAATTCCTGTTCCAGAGGATGGTGAAATTGTATTGTACTTGTGCAGAAATATGGGGAAATCGGTCATTGTATTACAAATACAGCAGAAAACGACATTCCTGGAGGCTTTCTGTACACCAGCAGTGTATAGAACGCTTCCAAGTTACCATATTGCATTAAAGTTTTAAAAGATTACAGCGGCAGCAGTTTGAACATGGAAAGGTAATTTTTAATAACATTAAAAAGAACTCCAGGAAATTTAAGAAATGAACCCTTGCAGTGGGGCTACCCCCGTACTGCAAAGTTTAAGTGCTCATTATTCTCTAAAAGCCGGAATAAAGAAGATACTCACCTGATCCTCTGTCCTGGGGCAGTCAGCGCTCACCTATCTCCCTCCGCTCTGGCAGTGGAAAGTCTCTCAGCATCCTCAAGTCTAATGCAGCTGCATTAGATGTGATGACATCAGGGGTCCACCAGTCTAGCAGCCAAGTGGGACCAAGGATCAGGTCAGTATATTTTCTTTTATTTTTAGTCCCCTAGACCAAAATGAGCAGTTAACCCTTGCAGTGTCGGGTAGCCCCACTAGAAGGGTTCATTTTTATATTTCCTGGAGTTCTTTTCATTAAATTACAAACTGACATTTGCAGCAATTTTTTATGCTTTTATTTATTTTTTTAACAAACATGGGATTTTCCTATAATGATTGGACACTCATAATGCATCTGGATTTCAGCTCAAAGATAGCTTGTAGCATGTTCTTAAAGTGAGTCATGTCTGCCACAATGTGTAAACTACTTTACTGGTGAAGTTGAGGCACCTGAAATCCATTACTTTGTGCTTGAGAAGGAAAATGTATCTTAGGCCCAGGTTGTATACTTGGGCTAGAATTCTCATTCAAGAATGACACTTCTACCCCCTGCCCTTCAACTGACGAAAGCCAGGGCCTCTACTGGCCACTGAGGTTCTAGCAACTCAAAGATAGATGACAGGGGTGGGTTTTAATTTTGACTTAGGGAGAAGTTGGGCATTGTGTGCCACTTGAGTTTAGTATCCTGGGTTCATTTTAAGCATAAAGGAAATGATCAGAGGACCAGAGCAGGTACTATCAAGCTGATCAATTATTTAATGACTTTTGAACAAATAAATATTTTAAATACATCAGTTTTATTTATAAATTTCTTTTAAAATCCATATAAGAGAAAATGGAAATATATTACAAAATAAATATGATCAGATTTCAATATAGTTAAGAATAATACATGATTAAGATAAACCCATCTATGTGCCCCCTTCCCTATACATTTTCACATTTAATATAGATGTTCTAAGGCTGCTAGTTACATAAATCTAGTAGTTACACAGGGCAGGAAGACACTTCTAATTGTTGTGCATTTTACACAGTTCAGTCTGCTTCTTCAGAAATTATGGGTATAAATATTTCAAAATTATGAGAATGAAACCTAATTGATGAGAGCCATGTGTTTGGGGTACCAGGGGACAGCATGGGGATATAATAGCTGGGTGGTTTTAGTTCCAAACACTAGGTGGAGTATGCCAATTGTCTTCAATATACTGTGTAAACATTTCTTGACTTTAATATAAGATGGAATGCAGGAACCATATAGGGTATCAGATATCTTTCACTCTCCAATACTGCAGATAACAAGCATGTAATTATTTGTCCCTTCACTACAGATGTAATACACAAATAGTAATAAGGAAGCTCCTAAGGATGTTATAGATATTGATAAGGTTCTCCAATGATACAGGTATTCCTCGCCCTTACCCTTGAGAAAGGATCCATCAACTGTCACCAGCCACATCAGCAGGGGGGCTCCCACATCAATGAATTCTCCTTTTGGTTTAATTAATAGATTTTAAATATTGTTTCCTGTGCATTAAAGCAAGCCAATCAAATATTTTAAACCTAAAGAAAATGTTATAAGCCACTTCTGAGTAATTTGTTAAGCAGGTAAGCCTCTTCTGTATGTCTCCTTGGTTTTATATTGGCTTATAAAGGCATGACTTTCTGGACCTAGGAAATACGCCTTGCACTTTTGCCATCACCTTGATTAACGAGTGTGTCTAAGTTGCCAATATGTATGTGGACATATATATATGGGCTATGAGTGAATGCAGCTTAGACCTGGAATCCAGGTAGCAAGCCTTTGGTAACAAAGCAAAGCCAGTTCCAGAGGTGGGCACAGAGTAGAGTTACCATGGTAGCTGAGTTAATAATAGGCACCTCGTGATACCTGCACTTACACAGGAGTTATCTTTTGGAGGTTTAAAATGTACGATAGGTTCACTTTACTTTTTTGTACAGTTTAAAGAGGACTTGTCCCCTAGACAAGATGAAAACATTAATTTGCCCCAAGATACAGCTTGCCTTTAATCAGTGCTAGAGCTGAAATCCACAGATAGAAGACCGCCTATATTCACCTCTGCTTACTTATGGGATATAAGGATGCACTCCCATGCACATTTGGGGACTTCCTGAATACAGCAGCTCAGGTCATAGTACCAAGCATCAAGCTATCTCTCTAATGTGGCTGTACCTAAACCTCTTATATTCATTTTGTTTACCCTATTACCAATAATACTAGTTCATAGTGAATTTGAAAGCTGCATTCCCTTGACTGACAAAAAGCATGATATTTGGAACAGGTTCTTTAAAGGAATGTGACAAGTCATGTTGAATAGACACACTGAATAAAAATTTGAAAGCCGAAATGGATGCAAATGTGAATTTTGTTTTGAATTTAATTGAGTATGTAGACTGCTTCCAGGATGCAGCTATCACAAACGTAATTAGGGGTTCGGTTAATAAATAATCTTCCCAATTAGATTTAATGCTGTCCTGCATGGCATATAAACCTTATTATTCAAATAATGCCTCACCAGGGCCTTTTCACAATATAATGTTCTCACCATAAGAGGTCATTTGTCAGCCTTTATTCAGATGAATGATACACCTTCCACTTGTAGCTATGGTTACAGCCTAACAGGTCACTCTTGTCTAATAGCAGATATTTTATAATTTGTCATGGATTTATGTGACTGCTTGCTTCAGAAAATAGCACATTTCTTTTGATTTATTTGGTTAAAGGGAAGCTATAATGTCTTTGGCCAGTGTCATTTTTTTAAAGTTATAAAGCAATATTTTATACTATTGGTTTTACTTGCATAAAATCTTTCTTTTTCAATTAATTAATATATGGTACTTAAATGATAATTAGTTTACTGAGCATTCTGTTTTTTCTAATAAGAAAGTCCAGCACTACTTTCTTTACATGTTGGTTATGCCTAAAAATGCTCACAGGCTGTATGAGCTAGCAGGTAGAGGCAGGTATATACTTCCACTGACACGTTCTGCTGCAAACCTACAGAGGAGATTATGTCGCCAACTTTATTCACAGCATTGCAGTAAGTGACCTCAGAAAAGCTGGTGATGGCATGCTTTAGCATGTTGCCTGCTAACTGCAAGTGATAAATGGTTCTTTGTTTGCAGCATATAATATTAACTAGGAATTAGTGCCATCGCCGTGCACTAAGTTTGTGTGTCAGAAAATAAATTCTGCTAACGGTACATAGAGTGGCCGGGGATTGCTTTGTGCAAAACATTCCTTGTTTATTTCCAGTAGAGTTGTTGAATGTACCCTTTATTAAATTGATTTGGACTTCTGATTAAATAAAAGCGGGGACTTTTTTTTCTTCTTGTTTTAGCTACCAGGTTTTGCACTTTTTGAAAGCTGAGTATTTGCTTTCTTCATACGTCTATTCCAGAATCTGGTTGATGCTTCCATTGCCAAGTTCCAGGATGCCTCACACTGTGTCTGCTCTTCAGAGAGAGCTCAACAGCTTCCACAGTTAAGTCAGGGGCCTGACAGTTCGTTTCTTAGAATTTCTAACAATAGCTACTGAAAAAGTGTTTATTGGCCTCTAAAATTGGATGAAGACCTGACACGACCTGACATGACCTCTGTCTAGCTCCAGTGATTGATACCTGGATCACTTGATACCTGCTGATCTGGCTGCTTTGTTTTATGCTGCCAAATTTTCAGGAAACAGACTTGCCTTTTCTGACAGAAGCAGAGCACGCACAACCTGTAATAACAGAGCCTCTTCTGCTAATTCAAACAGGATGGCTGTGACTGCAGGTGGTTTTACATCAGTGGCCATTGTTTGTTAAGGCTGCCAGTATATAGTTCTGTTGCAACTATTGCCAGCAGTTTATAGTTAAGCTTTAGAGTAGGGGCTGCAACTAAGGATTATTTTCATAATCAATTAGTTGGTCGATTTTATTTTTTCAATTAATCGGATAACAATTTAATAACATCCTTAATTTAAAATAAAATACACAAATACAGTGTTACAACCATAAAGTGTACTTCAGAATAAAACAGCATGCACATTTTTTTGCAATCAAACTGCACTGGAACGCACAGCATTGCGATACCGTGCGTTGTAGTGTGGGCATTCACACTGTAGGTGGATTCTGCAGATGGCAACTGAATGAAAACACAGCAGGTAGTGGGCTGGTGCAATAGCCAGCCTGCTATTTGCCATTTCAAATTGCTATGGCCAACAGCAAGCTGGCTATTGCACCCGCCCACTGCTTGCTGTGCCCTACTCCCAGCATGGAGGAGAGAGCTAGGGGATCTAACCAACTAGTGAATAATGTGAATAATGTGAATAGTTGACAACTATTCTTATAATCGATTATTATCGATTTAATCCATTAGTTGGTTGCAGCCCTAATTTAAAGAAGAACTCCAGGAATATTTTCATGAACCCTTGCAGTGGGCTACCCCGCACTGCGAGGGCAAAGTGCTTGTTTCTGTCTAGGTGCTAAAAAAACAAAGAATATACTCACTCGAAGCTGTGAGCTGGCCAGCTGTCATGATGCTCCCTCCAGCCTCTCTCCCCTCACTGAAGTATTGTATTTTTCCTAAGTGTCTCACCTCTATACACTGTGTATAGACGTTGATGATTTACCAGACCTTTAGAACACTGCAGAGCAGGGGAAGAAATGTTGGAAGGACCAGTCTAAAAAAAAAAGAAGCCGTGTTGGAGCTTTGGGTGAGAATATCTATGTTTTTTTTTTTTTACTTAGACACAAAGGAGCAGTTTACTTTTGCCGCCCCACTGCAAGGGTGAATAAAATAAAATCCTGGAGTTCTTCTTTAATATTTTTGAGTTTTACTTTGGTTTTTCATTCTTTATACGTTTTAAAAACTGTTTTCCTTTTTTGCTGTGGAAACAAACACTTAATACAAAATACTCCCTTGAAAAAGGATACCCAGAGCACCAAGTATTTTCTAAAGAGAAACCACTGCAAAAGGTGTTTCGTTTCAGGCACTCTGAGGTTGATATACTAAAGAAAAAGAGATTGCTCTCTTGGAAGCTGTTTTTCTTGCCAGTGTGTTTTTAGATTGTGGGAGAAAAGTAACTCACATAAGCATACAGAGAAATTTACTCTTTTTTTATTTTTAGGAGGGAAGGAGGGCTATTAAAAAAAGAGAAAAGAAAACTGCAATTGTTGCCCCTAGTAACCTTGTTTGTTTTTTACCAGGGATACTGGTCACTATGGGTAACAATTTCCATGTCAAGCGTTTTCTCTATCCCTATGGGATGAAAATTAATTGGTCTCCATGGACAACAACTTCACTTGTGTTCCTGTTTTCTTTTTTTCTAGTTTTCATAACTAGGCAAGACGAACAATCCAGATTGTGTTTTCTATAGAATGAACACAGATTTTGTAAAGGTTGAAACTATGTGAGTTTAAAAGTCTCTATCTGCAACTTTTACCCTTCCAGTCTGAATAATGAATTTAACAAGTGTTCTGATTTATCATACCTACAGCACGCCGTGTCTGAGACTTGTATGTCTGTTGTATTGGCGGCCATATGTTATCCACTAGCTACGGTCTGCAGTTGGTCTCTTGTGTTTTAGGCATCTCAGTGGATCTCTATTAATTGATAATTTTCCACATTTACAAAATGATTTACTGGCACATCTTTGTTGGGTTCCTTTGTGAACAGCTAATTAGATTTCGCAGTCCCTAATGGAGCCTTCACTGAGAAGTGTTCACAAAGCAATCCTGTATTAGCGCATCTTTATGAACAGGTTACTGCACACGGGCATTTGTTGTTAAAATTGACCTTAAATGGTGCTCTAAACTATTTTCATACTTGTGCTGCTAAAAATAATCATATGGAATGCTTATTTCACGTATAGAACCATGGTTTCACTAGGAGAATGACGTATGAAGAGTGTGCAGTAAGATAAATGTCTTGTTGCCCAAGGCACCAGGTCACCTTCCAACTGTAATTTCTGTTGTTCATGTCTGAAAATGAGACAAAGCTTCTGGTTGCTGGGGGCATGAGAAATTTAGTGCACATTTCATATATTTGCCCAAATACTGTATGACTTGTTTGATGTTATCTTACAACAAATATATTTTCCCAGCCTCCTCATGACAACATATGGGTCAGCTCTGCCTTCTGACCCTCTCAAAGCATAAATCTGAAACCAGTGACAAGAATACCCTATGTGTCCTCTCTTCAGGACCTGACTTCCATGTCCCATGATGGACTACAAACTTGATTCAAATTAGTAACCTAAAGGAGCGATTTTAGTCCATCATGGGAGCGAGCTTGGAGCGGCAGCTACTGTACAACACACATCGGGACAATGGAGAACAGAAGTAGCCACCCTCCAGAAGGAAGGACAGTGTCAGCACTAATTCAGAGATGATTTGAGGATCTTTCTCTTTGTGTGCCCTGCGCTTGCCCATGAGCAATAAGCTTTATTTGTGTTGACAGTTAAGATACTTGAATGCATTTTAACATTTAACTACTGGGTTTAGTTTCGCTTTGAGTTTTGAGAAATTGAAGAAAAAAAAAGTAGTGTTATAAGTTGTAACAACACATTGCACCGCCCCTCACTGCCCCTACACATCACACACCAGCCCACACCATTTTAGCGTGCAGGCTGGTGTGAACCCCTTTAACCAGCTAATAAAGTTTGTGCCCCCCCCCCATTTAAAAAAAAAATCTATATGTGTATGTTTGTCCATGTATATCTTTCTCATAGTAGTATTTTACTTTTTCATATCTGGTTGATCCTGCCACCCCTCCTTTTTTTGGTGTTGTAAACTGACCATGCAAAGCATGAAAGAGATGTGCTGCTGTGGACAGTTTGCATCTTTGAGATCACTGCCGATCCATGGTGCTTGTATCTCCTCTAGTCCCTGCATGAACCTCACTGTCAAACCTGCAGGGTACAAACTCTAATATGTACATTCCCAGTGTGGGTGATCTGTATACACTGCTTGCTGACATCAAGCAGGTTGGGCTGGTGGTACCGTGTGTCCCAAGCAGTGGAAGACAAGCAGGAGGCAGGGGAGTTTGCCGGCAAGGCCTTAGGGCCATTCAGGAGAGGGAACCTGGGAGATGCCATTACCTGTATAGGTGCAGATGCTGAGAAGCTCAGAGGAAGGCTGTAGAGATCTCAGACAGCTCAGGCAGGATATTGTTGGTTTGGCCTTGGTGAGATTTTAAACTTTTCTCTTCAATGTGCAATTTTTTAACTGCCTCCCACTGTAAACATTAGTTGGGTATGCATGACATTCTCTTTCTGCCTTAAATCTCAAAGCTGATGGTTGCCAAAAAGAAGGCTTTAAATAGACTTCAGTAATTTGTGATATAGTGTTAAATTACTCCCTTATAATATGTTTAAAAACATATTTTGCATTCCCATTCTTTTATTCTATGAGTATGAACATTCCTTTTTTTCACTACTGGGGCATGGAAGCTTTTTGAAATAATTTTCTGGGCCCTGGTCTTGCTAGGTTTGAGGAACACTGGTTTACACTGTCATATGTACTTTACATACCACAACTTTTTGTGCAAAGGTCAAGAAGTTACTGTGAACTATTTAAAACACTCTAATGGCCCTTCCCTGAAAGTACATTTACAACACAATCTAAGCAGTCAATTGATGTACGTCAGGCATCATTTAAATGAAATCTAAAGAGACCAAAGAAGACTATTGTCTTGTATTGTTTACTGATCACTTATGTTTTGTGGAAACAAACATGTATCTGTTTCTTCTGTGCAGGCCCATCAGTGTTCATGTCATGGGGACAAAACTAGTGCAGCAGCTGTGAGGAGGAGGAGGGGGCGCTTGGTGAAGTTCATAGCGGAATCCGCACTGTCATCTGGGACCATAAACGTCATAGCCAGCACAGGTGTGTTAATATCTTCAGGTAAGGTTCAGTCTCGCTCCTTCATTACATGACTCATTTAACATATACATTATGACATCTAACAAGCCATGCATGCAGACACAATGGCAAACCATGCATTACAGATGGTATACTTTTAAAACTCTAATGCTTTATTTTTGTAAGTAAAAAATTGCAGTCAAAAATAATACATTGTACAGCTTTGGCAGTTTTTGTATGTAATTCTGCTTACCCAATATGTCAACTACAATCCTGTGACTGTTCATGTGTCTTGATTTATTTTTATTGGTATTTATTAGGGATGCACCAATATATATGGGCCGCCGAAACATATCGGCCGAAAATTGCACTTTTGGCTAAATGCCGAAAGTGCCATTTTTGTACCGATACATCGGCGCATTCCTGGTTTCTCCCTGGCCGGTGTCTCTCCTCCCACACCGCTCAGCCTCCTATCACAGTCAGGCAGAACGGTGTGTGGGCGGAGAGGGAGAGAGGCCGCGCTGTCACAGGAGGCTGAGCTCTCCTCCCTGCACCGCCCCGCCCAGCCTCCTGTGACAGATGTCAGGAAGGAGAGCAAGTGCAAACACTCAGTGATCAGTGATCGCTGAGTGATTGTAGATAATTGAGGACATAGCATGTTGACTATATCCTCAATTATGAATGAATGGGAAGTGATCTACATCACCTCCTGTTCATTCATAGTTGTGGTTATAGTAAACATATTCTGTCCTCATGTTATCAATGAACAGGAACACTCAGTATAGAGGATTCCTGTTCATTTATAAGAGGGGCTGCAGAAAAAGAGATCCTCAATCTCTTTTTCTATTTTAAAAGGGAAATATCAGGGGTCTACTTAGACCCCTAATATTTCCCCGAACCCCTAAAAGTAAAGTAAAAAATAAAAATATGTAATAAGAAATGAATTCATAAAAAAATATATAACAAAATTAAAAAGTTTATAAAAAATACATTAAAATAAAATATTTTAAGAATTGGAAAAAATAAAAATAAAAAACAATTTCAGTTTCGGGCTGACAATTTTCTTTTATTTCGGTTTCGGTTTTAAAATTTCCATTTCGGTGCACCTCTAGTATTTATATAGCACTGACAGTTTATGCAGCGCTTTACATACTGCACATTCTCATTAGTTCCTGCCCTCATTGAGCGTACAATCTAAGGTCCCTATCTCATATGCATACATACAGGGACAATTTAGACTGGAGCCAATTACCTTCCAGCATGTTTTTGGACTATGGGAGGAAACAGGAGTACCCAGAGGAATCACTTGCGAACACATGGAGAACATGCAAACTCCTTGCAGATCGTGTCCTGACCTGGAGAATCTGAACCGGGTACCCCAAGCGCTGCAAGGCAGAAGGGCTAACCACTATGCCACGGTGCTGCCTGATTGGGTCAATTGTTACTCGCAGCAAAGGTTGTGGGGATCTTCTATGCTCCCGAGCTAAAGCCTTATGCCGCAGTAGTTTGCAGTCTCATCCATATAATTCTTACAGCAGGTAAGTCACCTCCGGTAATTAGAGAATTGTCATTAGACATTGTGATGTTTAGTCTTGCAGAAGACACAACTGAAAAATATCCTGCCTAGCAAAGCCCTTCTGCTAGTGCCCAAGGCTTTTTTATACTTTAGTTTACATAATGGAGATCATTAGCCTAAAATATGCATTGGCAAGAACTTGTTTGTTTTATGATGATGTTTATAACTAGCAATGGTGATGTCAAGTATAAGCTCAGAGAAGCTGGTGATCTGTTGCCCAGTAAGCGATGGGAAGCGGAAATACACTGTTGTGCCACCTCCTGGGATTTTCTTACCTTATTTGATTCAGCTTCAATACACAAATTTTAATTATTCTAACTAAGATGTTGTTACTTTGTCTGTTCAGGGTAAAGTGACAATGTGCTTGTAAAAAGTCTCCCGCCACCCCGGTTTTACTCACAATACCATCGCTCCTCCCTTTGCTGCCACTGAATAGAAAACCTGATGCTTTTGGGTATGAGAGATCATGTGACCACCTCCTATTTACAGTGTTCAGGTCTAGTAGCGAGTCACCAGGCCCGAGCACTCATCACATGATGAAGAATGTAAGTATAACTGGTGTGAGCAGTGCCTTAAAAAAACATTGCCACTTAGACCTGAATGGGCAAAGTAAGAGTGTCTCTTTAAGGCAAACCAGCCATATTAGAGTTCTGACACATAGGGGTTGATTAATAAAACCTGTTTCGCATGGCATTCTCACTGCTAGATGGAGTCAAGGAGCATAGGAATTGCCTGTGCTCCTCAACTCCATCTACTGGCCAGAATGCCTTGTGAATGGCATTTGCCCAGATTATGCCTGGGCGGGAGTTTTATAAATCAATCCCTTAAAGTTGTTCAAAGAGAAAGCACTACCGGGTGCCTGCTATTATTTTTACAAAACATAGAAGCCTCTTCTGTGCACCACTCTGATGCTTTTTCTCTTTTGTTACTAAGAGCTTGCTTTTGCTTATTTTAGGGGCTAAGCCCAATTACTTTGAGCAATGTCTTGACACTTGATATGCACATGTTTGTTCCACGTTAAACACTCACCAAGTAGTAAAAGAAGGATAAAAATGATGGCCCCCAGAGCTTGCACCTTCAAAAAGTCAGCTATCACAGTTGACGTTCTTGTCAAGTCCCTAAAACTTTACAAAAGGGTCAGTTCACAAAACCAATGCTCCAGGATAAGAATACTAATTTTAAAAAAAGTGACTGGTATTTGCTGCTGAGTGCAATGAAATATGAAAATTACAACCACATGGCTAAATTAGAGAGTTTTTTCTTCGTGTTAAAGCATTGCAAAGTGAGCCCAAAGCACATAGTGGTACACCACTACCAAGTGATATAATTATGTACATCTTCCCCAGCATGTAGAAATAATCTGTCAGCTTTACAGTTGCTCAAATTACTTCTACAAGAAAGATAACAGTGGAGAAAATATGTAAACAAACTCTCGGCTGCTTACATATTACAGTGTACTATCAAATTGTAAACATGTCATTCTGGAGCATGGGGAATATACAAAATATTGTGAGGCACTGGCTAACAGGATTGTGGACAGTATATATGTGTAACCTAGGTTTCCTACCTACACGTTGTGAGGGGCTGCAGGGTTTATGACTGATGTGGCTAAAACAAACTTTTTTGTTTTCTCAGAATTTTAATAACTCCTGTTTTGGGTCCTGGAGCCCAGAGGCTTTGTAGAGCTTTGGGTAGCATAAAGCCTCCATTCCCATGTCCACATCATACCGGGTTAACAGACCTCATTATAAGTCTCAGCTGTCCTGGGCCTTTATATATGTGAGCTGACTGATTATGGGGACTCTCTCTCTCTCTCTTACTCTCTTTGCTATGGGAGCTTGCTGCTATGTGAAAAGGCTGAGTGCTGACAGAATACTAGAAAAGGTACAGGTGCTGCCTATTTGTTGTGGGGAACTCATTAGGTAGAATCCTGTTAGTCAGGAACTGCCCTGAGTTTAGTTCATGGCTCGGGCTAGTAGATATTTTATTTGTTTTTATGCTGTGTTGCTATAGAAAGCGTTTTGCTGAATAAAAATGTAAGACGAACTAGCTTGGATTGTTCCTGGGTTTTCTTTCTTGTGCATGGTTTACTGCTGCTCATACCACTTGAGCATGTCCCACTTACACTATAGATATACAGTATATATAAGATGTGTAAGGCAGCATGGATATGGAGATTTCATAAAGTAAGAAGATGGAGTGCTGATGTCAAATATTTGCTGAGTGCTAAAGAGAAGATCCCAGTAGAGTAATAAATACTAGGGGGTGGATCTACTACTTCCTGAGTATGCAGGAAATACTATTAATAATTTTTTCTTTATTCTTACATATTACATTCTGTGTGTAGGAGCTCAATGATGTCACTTCACTTTTTGGGCGTGCAGTCTCTCCTTTATCACTTCCAGTATATGAAGGAAATGGAAATGGTGATTATGATTAGAATAGTTATAAACTGTAGTTTGTCATTTGAGAAATGTGATTATGTGTACTGTATGATTAATACTGTGCCTTGCATGGGCAAGGAAAGAAAATATTCATGGCAGCCTTAGAGTTCATATAGTTCAGCATGTATCAGAAAGCAAAGTGAATGCTCTTAAGAGTAATAACTGCAACACTTAATGAAAGGAGTTGACAGACTTCAGGATAAAGCTTTGTATGTAAAGGTGTCAGAAGGGGTCAACCAGCATCTGTCCCTCACTGCCGCATCCACTGCCAGACTCCTGGATCGAAAGTCATATTGAGCCTAATGGTTTGATATAAAGTACATGAACATTGATTGGAATATTCACTCTGCTGCGCACTCTGTTAAAGCAAAATTAATTGTGGCTCGTGGGTGGTTTTGTGCGATCATATGATAGCTAGCACAGGAGCCGCATGAGCGCTGTGGCCACTCGTCTTCCCTGAATCTAATAATATGTAGCCCTAAAGCAGCTATTTGTCACAGGACAGTTATGGATGTAAGGCCTGACTGCACACCAAGAAAAGCAATTTTACAGGTGAACAGTAGCCATTATAACAGTACAACTATAGCTTGAAGTTAAGGTTTTCCATTTCCAATGGAACATTAAGTGCATTTTTTAAATTGCAGTTTGCACAAGATTAGTAGATCTTCATATAGATTAAAAAAAAAACTTTATTTGTACTCCAGATGTTAATAATTAACAGCCCCTCTTGGCTTACCAGGTCTTTTACAGCCATTTTCATGTTTAAATGTAATCAAGTGCAGAATTGCTGCAGACATCACCATCCGGTCACGTATCCTCTTGAGCAGCTGTAATGGAAATGTTAACATTTAACTTTGCTGGGCTGGGTGTTATTCCATTGCTTGAAAAACAAAAACACATATGTTTCCAATATTTGTAATGGAACTGCAAATGTTTTAAAATTGTGTTTTTTTTCCGGGTTGGGTTAATATGAAATTCTTTCTATGAAATAAATGTTCTACATCTGCTAGTCTTGCCAAATGAAAACCAAACTATGGTGGATTGAGACCTTGTTTCCTTTTTTTTATCTGTATGTGTTCAGTTTTTATACTGTGCCTGTATTTACAAGTCTGCAAGTAGAAGTCTAAGCAGGCCCCCTTTCTTTCCCCATCATAGTGTTAAATAGAGTGGGGTCGGGTGTCCCAAGTGACTCCATAATTGTAACAGGAAGTAAAGGGATGGTTCTTCAGTTCTGTAATGGACAGCAACAACACTTTTACCATTTCTACTGTGGAAAAAAATTGTTTGTTCCCTATTGGGGACATATTTTCTTCCTGTCCTAAGTGGCACTGGAATGTTAAGCAACATAAAAGTTAAAGGAGAACTATGGGGTCAGGGCTTTTCCCCATAGTTCTCCTAAGGGTCACGGGAGAACACAAACTAGCGTTCTCCCGTGACCCAAAGCTCGGTATACCGCAAGCTACAGCTCACGGTATACTGAGACGCCGCAGCCGGGACGGACCCCGACAATACTGTCTGGATCCACCCAGCTGCGGGATTGACAGCTGGCTCTGCCTATATAGAGGCAGAGCCAGCTGTGCTCGCCACCTCCCCCGTCCGTTTCGCCAGTCGGCGCTGGAGGATTGGACAGGGGAGGGGGGGGGGAATCCCTGCAGGGAGCCGTGAGTGACGGGGATATGACCTGATACACCTAATAAAAGAATTTGGTTTTGAAGAGACATTTGGAGTGCTGGTGACTATTCATCTTATCGCCCCTTACACTGGTTGTCCCTATAGTGCCCCTTCTAAATGCTGCTGCAACATTAATTTGTTATGGAGCGTGAGGATCAGGGAGGCAGTGCTGGAAGGGGTGGGAGAGTCAGCAGGCAGGGATGGGAGTAGCCAGGAGCTGGGGCAAACTACAGGCTGCAGGGGAGGATGAAAAACGATACTCTTCTGTCCTCCATTAATGCTCGGCAGGGTACAAATCTGACGTTGTTGCTTGCTAGGAATGCTGCGGTCCTATCAGCCAATGACTGAGAAGGAATGGGGACTAGGGCCAATCGCAGTCTGAATAGAAACGCTACTTGGTCTGTATGTAGACTGTGGTCCACTGTTTAGGGACCCAAGTTCTAATCTATTCCTACTCTGTTGAAAGCTAAAAAAAAACAACTGACATTTTAATGCCCGGCAGTTTATTTAAAAATGAAAAAGAAGTCTATGTAAACTGTTGATCACATTGTACTCTAAAGAAGTAAATGTTTTCCTTTGCAGTCTCTCAGGGAAAAAGACTGCGTTCCCTTGCAGCTCTTTGCTTCTCTGCAGGCCGTGACACTATCTGGAACTTTGGGTCGTGGAGGTGTGCATGTTACGTGCTCCACTGTGGCAGTCACTGTTGCATGACTGAGAACATGACATCACTGCTCACCCAAGTCATTGAGACAGCAAATATCCGCACCAGCTGGGGAGGGGCAAGGACCTGCGAGGGAACACAGGTAAGGTAAGTAGATGGAGGTCGGATGATGCCCATTCCAGAGGCGTTGTCATCTTGCCCTGCAGGTGCAAAGTGACAGTGACTGTTTAAGCCTTGCTGTTGACCTGACCAAACTTGGTCTAAGTATTGGCCACTTTTGGACAGGCCATGATTACCTTTTATAAACGCCAACCATTCTGAACCCTATAAATGGCTGGACATGCAGTACCTTGTTCACAATACCACCACAATGTCAATGAACAGATTTTGTTTTCTTTATCTTGTTACACCTTGTTACTTGAATCAGTTGGCAAATCTCCCTTGAGCAGAGTCACACACTTAACAACTCTTTTCTGAGTACACCATTGCCTCAGGTCTACAGGTGCTGATATTCATTTCTGGGGTTACTTTTTTTAATACGGTAGTATGCGTTGTGAAATCTGTTCTATATTTTCATGTCTCCTGGAGCTATCCTAAAATAAAGACGTATCCCTTGGGTTTTCAATGGCATGCATGATATGTTAATTTGTTCTGATAGAAAAAGGCAATGCGGTATAAAAGTGGAGGGTTTTTATTTCCTTTCATTCACTACACTGTAAATTTAAAGTGAACCCACATTTGCACATTTAGGGCAAAGCACTTAACTGCCCGCTTCTACCCCTTTGTCCTTTTGCTCCACTGCTGCTTTGTTCAGCTGCCTGGAGGAAAGTTACATACTGGTTATGGTACTTGGTGACGAGGCAGCATGAAGCAGGCTTCCCGGCCAATCAGGAAGCCAGGCGGCGTGTAATGACTTGCCGCCCAGCTTCCTGATTGGTCGAGAAGATGGCAATTCAGAAAGCCGGGAGGCGAGTCATTACCTGCCCCCCAGCTTCCTGATTGGCCAGAAAGCCGGCTCCATGGTTCCTCATCACCTGGAGACATTTTCCTGGCTATTCTGGAAGCTGAGGGGAGGGTAATGACTCGCCTCCCGGGTTCCTGATTGGCCAGCTTCTCGACCAATCAGGAAGCTGGGCAGCAAGTCATTCCACGCTGCCCGGCTTCCAGAATAGCAAGTCATTACTTGCTGTCCGGTTCCCTGATTGTCCAGCTTCCTGACCAATCAGGAAGCAAGACATTACACACCACCCGGCTTTCTTAATGGGACTTCCGGTATCGGTATTCGGTATCGTCGAGTATCAAAAAAAAACGGTATCGGTGCATCCCTAGTTGACAATTAACATACCAGCATACCTTTGGAGTGTGAGAGGAAACCAATTCAAGCAGAGTTTGCAAACATGCAAACTGCATGCAGATAGTGTCCTGGCTGGGATTCAAACTGAGGACAAAAGCTAACCACTGAGCCATCTGAATGCATGTTGGATAAACATCCCTATATTAACACTGTATCTGATATAAAGCAGAATTTTTGTATACAAAGCTGGCCAAATAGGGCATAGAGGAATTATTTTCATGTGTGTACTCTTTCCAAAAATGAGGACAAAACCATTGGTTAGGTAAGATTTGTGATGGGAGTGATGATATGTCAATACGTTATATATTTTTTTTAAAAAGGCAAGGATGTGCTTCTGTTTTCCAGAGAAGCAATTCTCCTCTTATTATTATGTCGTGAAGGAGTTATATTAAAGATCCACATCCTGAAGAAATACCAGTATGTCAGAGTAACAAGAGAACCAAGGCTTTTATTATTGGTTTAAAAAGAAAAAGATTACTGGTTTCAGTGTGACAATCTTAGCAGCTCTCTGTCTGCTGGTTATTACTACGTGTCATATGTGCTCCCAGTTATCTTGTCTCCAGGAGATTCCTAGAGTGAAGCTTGTCATCATACATTAAATTTGTATTTATTTGCAGCAGTATGTGGATACTGGAGAAAATGAAATGGCAATGACAAATCAGTACACAGCTGGGAGGCTGTAGCTGTGACACGACAAGCATGTGCTGGGCTTTGTAAATAAAAGTCCCTTAATGGTAATTATACACATGCCAATAGACAACTAACTATTATCCTATAATCATGAGCTATATAGTAGGCTTCATCTTTGCTTGCCATTATTGGTCAATGGATGCTATAGGAGCGCCACTAAACTGTTAGGCAACAAACCAGTTAAGTGTGAGGTTTTCAGCTCACAGGCTGGCCCAGCACATAGCAGTGGTGACCTGGACACTATATAGCATCTAAATGGAGAACACCTACCTTCTTGTATGATGTGGTAATTCGGAAAGTCAATAATGAATTCTAGTTATAGCCTGATTCTAGACAAATCTGCCTGAAAACATGGAAACACCAGCTGGATCATTTTGTTAGTATAAGGACCCTTTGGCGTGGTCTGATCAAGTGGAGATCCATGCACAGATTCCCTGCTGATCCGAGTGAATGTCACTGTTGTGATATCCATGTCTGTCCAATTTTTTCCTCCATCTTGCGATGGAGGAAGAAACTGATATTTCCAGGACCCCGTGTTGGTCTAAGGGGAATTGGATGTAAACGTGTGCCTTTAGCTCAGATCAGATTACCCCCAATCTGGCACGATCAGGTCCGGCAAAATAGAACTCTGATTCTGGCGGGAGCTGGGGGCTACAAGATGTAAACAGACACCCGTCCATTTAGATCCAGCTGCCCATAGACTAACACTGGGAGTCTGATAAGATCTGCCTAATAAACTGACAGTCAGACCTGATTGGAAAGCCTGTGTAATAGGACTCTAAGTCTAGCTACCTCAGCGTTTAAACATCAATGAAGAGGTAACCGGAGCTACTTCCGGATGTAACCAGATCTACTTCTGCTTTGAACCTCCTGTTTCATCATCTCTTCTTATTGATAATGCTGCTTACACCCACTGCAAGAGAAAGAAAGACTCGTATTCTTCTTTTTCTTGAAAATTGTTCTTGTTCTTTTTCTTAAAAGAATGCTCATTACTGTCACTTTCTGTGTAATTGCATACATTGACCTTTTTGCCCCCTTTTTCCCAGGCACTATCTCTATTGTTGAGTTTTATTCTTTTTTTCTTACTAAAACTGAAGCTTTCTACTTGGCACTATTTCTATATAAAATGGACCTATTATCATTTGTGAATATGTATTACCCTTTCTTTGAAAGGAACTTACATTTTACAGTCTTTCATAGAAAATTGGAGGAGTGAAATTCCTGAAACAATATTTAAATCTTATATCATGGGTTGTACATTGAAAGCGGAGTGTTTGAGAAAAGTTTTCACAATCGACAGGGCTATACAGGTACATTAACAAGTTCAAAATGCAGGGAACCCAGATCAATAAGGCCACCCTGAAAATGGTGAAAGACTGCAATGCCGTGGAGATTCTCCCCATGGCATATATAGGTGTAGCAGAGTTGGAGGACTGAAATTCTGCTCATCTGTGTACCTACTCCCCCTTTTCATCCTGTCACTGGTGAGTAGGTTTATAATAGGGAAAATAGTTAATTTCCCATGATGCTGTGCAAGCCTCATCTCTCAGCACATTGCATGACATTTTGCTTGTAGGATTTTAAGCATCCAGCTTTCCTGGGAGGCAACATTGAGTCATGGTGATGTCACCGGTGCCTTGGGAAGAAGCCAGAAACCAAGTTCCGAGGTTTTTTTTTTGCACTGCCTCATTTTGGGAAACCTTTCATTAGAGTTTTCATGCAAGGTCTGCTCTAGCCTTTTTTTATGACTTATTTGAGGTGCTTATGCACTAGGTTTAGTATACACAAGGGTCAATATGTTCAGAATATATCTCACACTGCTACCAAACACATGCTAAAGCCAAAAGCTGTTTGTAGATGTTAATCAGATGAGTACTTGGTGAAGTATTTTTGTGTTCTTCTATGCCACCTCACAGTTGACAGGTATGGCAGTATATGGATGCGACTGACACTAGTTTGGTTCTTTTGAACTGCTGCCCCATAAAAGTGGCCAAAGCCATACAGTAGGTACTAGATATCCTTCTGCATCTAAATAAGGTGGGACTTTCTTTCTCAGTACCACAAGTTTGGATATAGCTCATTTTATACATGAGGCTCCTAGAACTGAGAAGCAGTATGAATAGTAGCTGGTATATCCCCTACACTAAAGTGCTCCTTAATACTTAAAGTGACATTAAAGTCAACCCCCCCCCATGCTGCTTTAAGGACTTACCTTAAATGATGCCTCTTGATCCGATCATCTTCTTCTTTTCTTTCTAGTAGTTTTCAGGAGTCCCTCCAGCACTGGTGCCGGTCTCTGATTCAGCGCTGACTGCTGTGTCTCCTGTGTCCCACAGAGTCTGTGCACGAACACGCTGCCGGCTGCATGCATTGACTTACCCTGTGTCTCTGCTCTTCTCCCGGCCGAAGATCTCTACTGCGCATGCGCTTGCCCCATGATCCTTCGAGAATATTCAGATCTTCGGACGGGAGCGAGCGGCGGGGACACAGGTAAGTAATAACCTTTTTGGTAACTTTTGTATTTTTTTAAAAATGTTTTTGCATATGTCTACTGCTTGCTAGCAGTAGATATATACAAAAGAAATGCTTAATTATACTTTTAAGCCTCTTCTACATAGACACTACACACGAGGCTGGGCTTGGTGCAAACCCAGTTTGCCCAAGCACACTTAAAACTCTAGCCGCCACCTCCTCCTCCTGACCCAATGAGTGTCGGCAATTGTGTTAGGCACATTCCCCTATTTGTGGCGTATAGCTGTGGGGTGGGGAATGTCTCCACTGAACTCAGGGAAACTGGGTTCAAACCAAGCTCAGGCTAATCTCTAATAGATACGTGTAAACAAACAATTTCTTAAAATAAGCTTTTCACACATACCCCCCCTCCTAAACTTTAGTCCTAACACTAACCTAACCCTTGAAATAAGCTTAACACTAAACTAATTTATCTCCTAAAGTAAGCCCTAACCAGAACCTGTATCAAATAATGTAAGTCTGCACCAAACCTGTAAATAATGCAATATATCTATAACTTGACTAATCACCTGAGGCAACAGACATTGTAGCAATTGGCCTGAAGATGTTTGTGGAATTATTTGCTGGGTTTTACTTTATAATTTCAGGTCTGCATAATGCAAGCATTCCCTAAAGCTACTATGAAGCCTGATTTAAATGTCAGAAATTCCTCAGCCTTTGTAAAACCAGAGGAGAACAGTTATAAGTGCTGTTAGGAATGTCAGCGAACTGTTCGATTCATGGTTATAATAAATAACTGAATGTGTTAGCTTTATGTCATTCCAGACGTTCTGTGATGGGTGGAATTAAAATATATGCACCAAAGAACTTGTGCACCATCATCTGTGCTGGGTATTTATTTTCAGTGAGCTCCTTCTTTGGTTATTATTACAGTGTGTATGTTAATTTAAATGTGTATGTTGCATTTACATATCTATGCTTGCATTTTCATATGTATATTATTCTTTAAATGTGAATATTTGTAAATTAACCTCTGGAGGGAGTCTCAGTGGCCCAGGGTTATTATTCTGTCCCATTCATACCAGCAGTGTTTGACTGATTTGCTCAATGCAATCCCAGCGCAAGAACAAGGCAAACAGCCTTATGTCCTATGGTTCTAGTTCACATGAATGTGCTGCCTTGGTGTGTACTGAAAACAAAAGTAGGATGTTTTGCTCAGCCCATTCCAGCACACTGTAACACATTGCTACCCAATGGGAAAAAAATAACAGCATTTTGTGTGTAAAAAAAAAACACATTGTAGCAAAGAGCAAGTTCAAATGTGTTATGCACACACTATCAGGCGCGCTTTGGTGTCAATGGGCCTTTTAGTAAGTTTACAAGTCCGCAAACATTCCTGATGCAATACTATATACAGAAACAGCTTAATTATAAAAAAAATAAATAACCTGTTATGATTAGAAAGCAGTCTTTAATCGCCAATCAATTTACTTTTCCTAGGCTGAAATCTTGTCATCGGTCTGCTTTGGACAGAAAGCAGCATTTCCTGAGTCTCCTCTTCTTCAGTAATCAGACTGCAGCATGTTAACTTTAAATCAGTTTAAAAGGTGAGAGGCTGCAGAAGGGGGCTGATTGGTGTCAGCCATTTTCTGATAACAGCCAAGAGCAAGTATAAATCCTGAAGAATAATAATAATATGCTGGCTGATTGATAAGCTGCCCATGCACTTTGCAATCGGATCAAACTATCGACTTTAGAATAATGATGTAGTAAGAGAGCCTACCCAACTAGATAGAAATTGAGTGGATTTGTTAGGTAGGACATCTACTACATAGTTTTGGTAGATTAAGTAGACTGAAAAGAGATTGCAAGGTGTATGGGCAGCTATTGCCTCTAGGTAATCTTTTAGCTATTTATAAAAAAAAAATCAAATAAAAACTATCCATCAAAGTGGGTGAAACACACAAGACTGGGCAATCTGCCAGTAATAACCACAGGGTGATAAAAACTGAAGTGTGATGTAAAGTTTGCATGTTACCAACACTTTGTGACCAGTGTCAGCTATGCTGCTACTTTTCCTTCCTTGTTCTTTCTGGCATTATGTAAACTAGCATGGAACACTAATTCCATGGCATATGGAATCCAAAGTTTGTAATTGCTGATGTATTGTAATATTAGCCAAGCATTTCTCAGAAGCACAGTGACAGTGCGGTCAGCAAAGGGGATGTATATAGTGCGTTACTATACGAATGTCTGACTGTACCCAAATGACTGATCTTTCTTACAGAAATCTTAAAGGCAGGCAGGCAGGCAGGCAGCCGATCGTCTACCTCCTCCTGGTCTATCAGGAGCACCAGTAGCAGCAGCAACTCATCAGGTCTCCAGCCCCATCTGCAGAACCTCTTTGGGTGTAAGCAGCTGCTGCAGAATCTCTTTGGGGGAAGCAGCTGCTGCAGAACGTCTTGGGGGGGCATTTTGCCAAAGGGGCCTGTCCGAACATTATTGGGCAAACACTGACTGCAGCCAATGTTCAGGTATTCTGACAGTGGTACGCCCATGCACACCGCTATCACAATCCTCTCTGACCATCTCCCGTGTCATGTCTGCAGTCTTTGACAATCTCCTGGTGCATATCTGCAGTCTTGGACAGTTTTCTGTCATAATACAATCACAGAACATTATGTACGACCCTTTGGTTATGTCAGGCCACGCTTGAGGCCCCATATTACGAAAGTTGCAGGTCTCTCTAATCAGCTATATTAAGCGGCCGCCTAGTTACAGAGCCGCCTCTGCTGCTTGCCATCCGACTGACCGGATGGCAACAGCACCAGGCCCATGATGCTCTTAATCCAGCCCTAGGTCCAAATCTGCTTTAATGGAAACCTGTAGTAAGGAAGTTTGGAACCGGCAATTGCTGACCACTCCTTCTAAAAATACTAGTTCCATGGCTGCCATACTAATCTAATGGCTTCAGTATTTTCTAAATCACTGACTGAACAAGTATCCAGATTGTGACTAACAGATTAGGTGGATTGGAGCGACATTCACCATATTTATTCCCAGAGAAGTTTTCGTACAAGTCATTCTGAATTGAGAAAGCTGGTTGGATGACCAATGAAACGTCTTCAAGAAAAATACAGCAAGTCCAGTTGCCTTGAATTATTTTTTACAGATATACCATGACCTGGATGAATGAGAACCTTCATGGACAAGTATCCAGATTAGAAGTTCTGACCTCAATGACTGCTGGTTTCAAGTCAGTGTCTCAAAATACACAGCCAGGCAAGTAAGATTTTCAGGAGAAGGTCAGCAATTGAAGCTTCTGTATTTCTCTCACTATGGGTTTCCTTGAATGCAAGTCAATAGCACCCCCAGCCTCTATCTATTCCTTCCTTTCATGTCTCTTCCAGAACACACAAAAGGAAAGCAGAATGACCTCAGCAGGGGAATTCATGTGGCTGCTTGTAATTGCATTCTGTTGACACAGACTGCACTTAAATCGTCCATTAAAACAAATTCATTTTATGGTGACAAATTGACGTTAACCCGCTGTTTGGGTAATGTATAGCACCATGTGGGAGATCTGTTAATTTACCTTGAGAGACCAGAAATAGGCTGAAATTTGAAAAAGTAGCAATCCTGATAATATCTTAAAGTAAAATAAAACTCTTTGTTTTTTTTGTATATATCTACTACTAGCAAGCTGTAGATATATGCAAAAACATTTTAAAAAAAGTTTAAAGTTACCAAAAAGAGAATTACTTACCTGTGTCTGCGCCACTCGCTCCCATCTGAATTCTGAAGCTTCTCGAGCAGCCATGCAGGAAGATGAGAGCGGGCGCATGCACAGTAGAGATCTTCGGCAGGGAGAAGAGGAGAGACACAGTGGAGGTGAATGCACGCAGCCAGGGGCGTGCAAGTCGGACAGACACTTTGGGACCCAAGGAGTCTGCGGTGGATCAGAGACCAGCACCAGCGCTGGATGGATTGCTGAATACCAGTGAAAGGAAGAAGTTCATTAGATCAAGAGGCATCATTTAAGTCCTTAAAGTAGCATGGGGATGGACGGACGGACATTTGTGACTTTAATGTCACTTTAAAATAGCAGTCTGACAGCTTTTTGCTTTCTGCCTGTTTCAAAGATGTACCTAGTCCAATGCCCAGTATTCCCACAAGAGTGCTAGCCCTAATGGGAGATACTGGCCCGAGTTATTACACATTAATATGTCAGGCACAGTGTAAGAAACATCAAAAAGTTTATTGAGTGACATAGAAGCAATGTAAAAGGGTAAGTTCACTTTCCCAAGTGAATTTGGAAAAATTGAATTACCTTCTCAAATCTGCCCCCACTTACCTTTTCGGTGAAAGCTCCTTCTCCTCCGCCAGTACAGGTATACTATGCATACCCCATACTGCCGTGTAGCACAGCCCTGACCTATGGATTTTGAATTTCGCTCTTGCAAGTTGCAAGCACTCATTGGTCAGCGTGCTACAGGGCTCTGAAAAACTCGGCTTATACTCGAGTATATACGGTAATTCTATTTTCCCATATTCACTTGGGAAAATGAAATTACTATTTAAGGCATTGTTTTGATAAGTTTGTGCAATGTTACAACTTTTATTTCCATCAAGAGTTGCGTTAATTTTGTTACCAAGGTCTTGTAGTGATGATGGGAGAGTCATACCACTGCATAAAGTCTTCTCCAGTACATCCCAAAGATCATCAAACCTGGTAATTTAGTATATTCAGGTAGGCAGCTGACCTAATGTTTTGGGGGCATAATATTGCCTGACCACCTGAAGCAACCCCAGATCGTAATATTTCCTATGGAATGCTCTTACCTATTGGCTTGGCTTGGCTTAGCTAAATCCAGGTGGAGAGAGAGAGAGATGGAGAGATGATAGATAGATAGATAGATAGATAGATAGATAGATAGATAGATAGATAGATAGATAGATAGAATGATGAAACCACTCTTTACTTGTCTCACCTGTGAGTAAGACTCCAATGATATAAAGTCAGCTGAAGATATATTCACTACAGTGGGCTCCACTGGGGACCCATGAATATACATACTTTCTTTTTAATATAAAGATGTTTTTTTAAAGAGAATCCAGCCTGTATTCATTTATTCATTTAAGTATGTTAATATTTGTGGCTTTGTTTTAAACTAAGCTATTTCATAACTTTGTACAAATAATTATATTGTTCACGTGTACAGGTAGCTGCCAGCCAGATGTCATTGTTTCCTTTTTCAATTAAATATAATAATTTTAAATAATCATAAATCGCTTAGACATATTTTTTTCTTAGAATGTAGTGTCACTTGTGAACTCATACTGTGGTTATGCAGAGTTACAATGCAATGACTACTTGCTGGATTAATGTACATGTATAGTCCTCAAGGTATATAGGTAAAATTCTGTTTTTGGGTGTAGAATATCAATGTTTCCATGGTGTTAAATACTAAAGCAGATACAGTCAGTTATTTTGGGGTTAACCAGATGAGTTCGAGTTATTGAGCTGCGGACATTGCGTCAGTGAGACGTAAAGATATATGCTGTTGTGTCTTTAGAAAAGGGTGTTGTGCAACGGTGCTCTGAAAAAGTTGAGCCACTCCTGCTCTGGCTGTTGCTTAAGCTGACACTTTCAGGAGTAGTTAGCACAAACCTCTGTATGCCCTTTTGGTTTTGTTCCTCTTAGAAAGTACTTCAAGCCTGTATAAAAAATCTAGTACAGATATAGTAGGAACGGATCTCCTGCCCCTCCTGACAAAGAGTCACACAAACATTTCCAGTAGTGATGGACGTTTATGAATTGTATTAATAAATAACTGTCTTTGAGATGCACTGGGAAACTAGTGTGGCAACACCAACACTGGACTAGCACAAGATGTCCATTAACCAACATTACCAGATATGTCAACTTTTCCTGCATCGGTAACCAACATATAAGGTAAAGCACTGCTGCTAGTTATACTTTTGTCCTTGGTCCATACTCACAGAATTATGTAAGTAAAGTGATAAAACCAGCTTTATTTTTTAACAGTGTGATCACTTAAATTTGAATGCCAGCCTTACATTCAGTCTTGCAGTTGTACAGGATTCTCTCTTATACTAGAATTGCATATTCTAATTTCACCGCACGCTGTGAGCTTCAAGTCAGATTGAGCCCTAGAGTTACATAGGGCAGTCTGCATGCCAAATACATTCTTCCTAAAAATACCCACTCCTCCAGGCTGACATGCACCCATCAAGCCATTTTGGTTCTTGCATATCCCCTCCTAAAAGCCAGCCCTCTGCTTGCATCAGGGCTGAGGGCTCTTTGGAGAGAGCTACTGAGGCAGGGAGCAGTGTTGTTTTCAGGATGCTATGTACAGCACCCTGCTGTACCCTAGTGATTATATCACTGGGTCTAAAATATGGTATGTAACGAAAACAGAAAGATCTTTTTTTTTTTTTCTTTCAATTTTAATTTAATTATCTTGTTTATAAGGGGGATGGGAGAAACCAGAGAAGGCAGAATATAAACAATTAAACTTCAGTTTTAAAAATCATGGTCATGGAATCCACCAAGGTAGCATTGGAGATCACCGGTAGACCGGCACTGGTCTGCAGTGTGTTCTAGATCCTCAACTCTCTGTAGTGTAAATTACTCATATAAAGCGGTAATAGACTCCGTTATATAGAATATGAGTAACAGCTCTCCGAAAACCTTTGTTAATAGTGTTAAACATGTTATTTTAATTGTTCAAATTAGACAAACCTTATATGTGTGTTATGTATTGAATGCTACAGACAGGTACTGCCTTTATTCTTAGAGCTTAGTATATACAAATGTATTGCTAGCAAAGAGCCGCATGTGGCCCAGTAATCATTGGTGGGGACCATTGACCTATATTGTACGCCTCATTAATTTCCGATAATTGCCCATAACGCTCTTTTCTGCAATTCCCTATGGACTATTTGTAATATTCACATATTTAAAAACACATTTGACATACAAGTACACTTCTTTTATCCCATAAGGTTTGCATGGGGAAAAGTAGCTGCCCAAGTAAAAAAAAAATACAAAATTTTAAGTGACATTAAAGTCCCCCCCACGCTGCTGTAAGCACTTACCTTATTTAAAACTTCTTGATCCGATCATCTTCTTCCACTTCCACCTCTAGCGCTGGTGCTGGTCTCTGATCCACCGCAGACTCCTGTGGTGTCTATCCAATGTGCGCTCTCCCGGCTGCCCAGCTGCGTCCATTGAGTTTCATTTTCTCTCCTCTTCCCTCCTGTATACTGCACATGCTCCCGCACACTTCTTCACAGCCATTTGGGAGCCGGGAGTGCTTCAGCCAAGAGCCGGGAGTGCTTCAGCCAGGAGCAGGGAGTGCTTCAGCCAGGAGCGAGCGGCGCTGGAGCAGGTAAGTAATTAGGTATTTGCCTAATTTTTTATTTCTTTTCTAATCATGGGGTATATATCTACTGCTTGCTAGCGGTAGATTTATGCCAAAAAGCAAAAGACTTGAATTATGCTTTAAAGAGGAGCCTCACAATAATCCAGCATACATGTTATTTGTAAAACACATACTCCCCTTTCCACACAGGCTTGCATCACCTGTCAAATTTCCAACTGATTCTTGTGTCCCGAGCTGCCATCTTCAGTAAGGGCAACTTAGATGTCTTCTGCCCGTCACCCTGGGAGTTGCCTGAAGACTTTCATATAGAAAAAAAATTTGGGCAGTGTCTATGTCACTTTTGCCTAGGTGAGAAAGATGTAGGTATAGGGACTACTACAGAAAAAAAGGTACAGTATGTACTAGGGATGCACCGATACCACTTTTTTAAGGCCGAGTACGAGTACCGATACTTTTTTCCAAGTACTCGCCGATACCAATTACCGGTACTTTTTCTTAAAGGGACAGGACACATTTTTTCTAAAGCAATACAAAATCATGATTTTAGGTCAGTTTCTTAATATTATGAAGAACATGAACACTCTGTAGTAGGGATGTCCCGATGCCACTTTTTCAGGCCCAAGTACAAGTACATCTTTTTTTTAATATTATAACAGATGGTGATGGTTCAGTTGATGGAGCAAAATGGCATACAACCATTTTGCTCCATCAACTGAACCATCGCCATCTGTTATAATATAAAAAAAAGACATTGAATAATGAAATGAATATTAAAGTTAGGTATTTGCATGAAGCAGTATAATAGAAATGTAGTAACTCACCGCGAGGTAATGGGTGAGGTTCTGTCATCGGCGGTGGATGTAGGTGGTGGTCCTCAGGCCTTTGTTGTTTCCGTGCCTATATGCTGGGCGTAGAAATTCCTGATGTTCCCAGTGGATTGCTGCAGTTGTGGTGAGGACCTAGACTGGGGTTGTGGGTGACTGAGGCTGCAGTTGTGGTGGGTATCTGGACTGAGGTTGGAGGTGAGTGCCTCTGATGCAGCTCGGGATGGCGGTGGGGGAAGAAGGTATTGCGGCCGTGAAGTGTGTGGGAAGAACAAGGGCCCACTGTGGGTCACTCGGTGGCGGCACTGTATGGGCAGACCCCAAAGTGTGGGATCAGGGTGTGGGGCTCCTATGAGTGGATCAGGCGGTGGGGAGATGCACACGTACGTCGGAGCCGGGACTGTGGCCCGGGCAGCGCGTGTGTGACCACCGTCGGCAGCTGTGGGGGAGCCACACCGACTGGATGGTAGAGGCAGCTGGATGAGCTGGTGTGAAGACAGGTCATGCTGATGGTAGATGGGAGAAAGGGTCCAACGTGGGTGTCTCTTGCAGGAACGGTGCGCTGCGAAACAGGACATATCTCCCAATTTTCCATTTCCTCAAGAGTCACTTCTGACATCTGCTCCATTCTGACCTCTTCTCCCGCTGATTGGCCGATTAGATGATGACCGGCCTCCTCACCAGTCACTCCTGACTGGTGAGGAAGCCGGTCAATCATCCAATTGGCCAATCAGCGGGAGAAGAGGTCAGAATGGAGCAGATGACTGAGGACTTGGAGGAGGAGTTCGCGGCCATCTTGCTTCATTGAAGACGCGATGGAGGTCCTGTGTGCGGCGGATTCGGGTCCCTGAAGATGGCGGACGCGGCACAGGTACTCGTTTTTTGTATCGGAGTATTTGCACGAGTACGAGTACTCATGCAAATACTCGGTATCGCCGCCGATACCGATGCTTGTATCGGTATCGTTGCATCCCTAGTATGTACAAACAAAAAACATTTTGCAATTCTTTGAAAGTAAGTGCTAATAAGTAATACAGGGAAATATGCAAAATGAGGGGGAAGTCCTGTTTTAAAGACTTTGGACCAAAACTATTCCATGTATGTTGAGAACCAGAAGCAGAGTTTTTGAATTGTTAGAACAAAGCAGTATATTTGCAAAATTGTTTTATCAGATGATCTCTGACAGTGACCCTCATTGTGACAATGGCCTGGTTGCATCAAGCATCTATTTCACATTCCAAGACATTTTCCAGTGTACACTCACACTCTTTAAGATGCCAAGAAACTCTGGAAATGTGCAGAAAATTAGAGAGTAGGATGCGAAGACTTCGAACCTTTGGACACATTTACTGTGTCTAAAGGATCGAATGGTCCCTTTCTCCATCAGAACTGGGAGTCCAAACTACATGTAAGCTCCTAGTAAAATGGATCGAGAGCATACTCAGGGATGGCCGCTTCCTTCCCTTCTTTATGTGACAGTATTGCCGGCCTTGTGATTGGCCACTCAGGCCGGCACAGCGCATCCTGGGAGAAAGAGGAGGCGGTCACAAACTTGGATTTGATTTAAAACTCAACCTCTGATGGGTTGTAAATCAATGTAAATGCATCATAATGCATGTGAAAGTGCTTTGATGCGTTTTTCTCTGTGAGATGCAAAGTACTTTTCACTGCATGTTAATATGCATTGTAACATGATCTTTGATACATATCTATTAAATGCAATAGAAAATACATAAGGAGAAATGCATTTGTATTTCCAACCTAAGACATACTTTCAGTTACGTAAGTTAAAATTTGATAACTTTATGGCACTTTGGATCGGATGGACTAGCTATGATGTTTGCAGGCAGTGTATGTGCTGTTTAGTATAAAGTTTTATATACCAGAAATTAGACAGAGGATGAACTGTTCAAATGGGGCCCAAACATATTTATTTATAAGCATCTCAGACATAATCAGGCACATCTAGTTTATATGTATCTTGTTTTCCAAAATGTCCATATAATGTTGGATTGAAGCTGATGCTAATCTTTTGAGCATCTCCACTACTAGGCACAGGCTGGGAATATTTGTCTTAACTGGTTTATGTTACATAATGTTGGTCTGCAGGGCTTACATTGCAAACGTACTGTAATGCAATCTCTTGAGAAGCAGACTTTTGCAATATTGTGATACGAATCACTTAGTAATTGCCACATTTCACTAAGAATGTTTTCATATATTGTGTTTCATGCAGAAGGTTTTGATTATTGTGCATTTACACTGAGTCTGCATGATGAGGCTGCAATGAATGCAGATTAAAAGCTGAAATAAAACCAATAGGTGGGGTAGTAACTGCAAACCTTTCTCTCTCCCTGTGGAGAGATACAAATTCAAAAGGTGTTCGTACCCCTCTAGAAACTCAATTTGCCATGAAATTGGTTGAACCTGACCCAAGTGAATGCCAGCCACCATTATTTAATCCATAGTTCATAGAGCAGACAGTTTTCTTTTGACTTAGGACATATTCGAGTTTTGTTGCATCTTTAAACAAGCTATAAAGCTTTAAACAAGGAGAACTATGAGGTGAGTGATTTCCACTCATCCTCATAGTTAGAGCCGACCTGTGACAAAGAAGCTGTCACAGGTCGGCTCTATTGATCTGGAAGTGAGCAGAAACATGCAGCCGATCCACTCACTTCCTGATCGTCTCCCTGCAGAGAGCGGTGACTGTCAGTCACCACTCCCCGCAGGGATTTCCCCTTCCCCTCTCTCATCCTCCAGCGCTGAGTGGTGGAACGAACAGGGGTGGGGGCGGGCACAGCTGGCTCTGCCTCTAGATAGGCAGAGCCAGCTGTCACTCAGGCAGCTGGGTGGATCACAACAGGATTGTTGGGATCCGTCCCGGCTGCGGGGCTCTCAGTATATCGAGGGCAATAGCCCACTATATACTGAGCTTTGGCCCTAAAGAGAACTATGGGGAAAAACACTTGGCTGGCAAAATTTAAAGACATTTGTTTCTAGTTTATCAGTATTAGTCATGACACCCAGTAGAATTCCAATTCATATCCCTCCAAAGCAGGGCATAATATGTAAATCTTATTGCTATGGGCAATAGCTTTTTCTCTCCTCTAGTTATTAGACATGTCACCCATTGTGCTAGACAGAAATAGTAACATTACCATAATTCAGGCTTGTATATGTGCTTTTATTCGCTTGTTAGTTGTAACTAGTTCAATCGATCAGCCTGCTCCTTTTATATAAAGGTGTCCACAATAAATGCCAGCGACGTCTTCTTCATTCTACAGGCCAAATCAGTTTAGTTCAAGATATTGACAGGTATCTCATTAGGCACATCACATACTGTTCCACCAGCACTAAATAAATTAATAAAATCCTGACAGCTTTTCAAAGAGTTCAAAGTGTTCTAAAATTTGCCACTCCACTAAATGGTTTAAAGGCTGCTATTCATGATACAGAAACCACAGGTATATCTGTAAAAGTATCATCATGCCTTTTCAGTTGCTCAGTACCATTAGTGTAACCTTTTTCATAGAAATCTCATTTGCAATACATTTAAAATAGAAGTGTTTCTGATGAGGCGGTTGTCAACAAGTTTGATCTTGTGCTGATGGAAGTGGCCACACATAGCCAGATGTTTACATGCAACAAGACAGATTAGAGCAGTGGTCTCGAACTCAATTTAGTCGGGGGCCACTGGACACATTTTTTAGTCCCCTGGGGGCCGCTACTATATACAGTACCAGTTTTAATGTATGCACATGTTACAAGCGGCAACTGTCACTGATTCAAATTAATGATCAGGTGACAGCTGCTGCATGTAAACGCCTGCGCACAGCATGTAATCATATGCAAAATGATTACAGTCAGTTAGGAATCAATCACTATCCCTGGATACACTATTGTACACTATTGTGTATCCAGGGATACTGATTGTTTTTGTAACTGCATTTAATCATATGACATACGATTGCATGCGGTATGGAGGCGTGTACATGCAGCGGCTGTCACCTGATCATTAATTTGAATGGGTGACAGTTGCTGCATGTAAATGCTGGATTAGGGATCCCTGTGCAGGAAAACGCAAGTTTGTGAGACAGGAATCCCTAATCGCACCTGAAATATCTAGTGGTGATTAGTAAGGTCTAGTGCAGACCTTACTAATCATCCATCATTCGGCCTGAGCTCAGTACTGACAGAGCTCCGGCCAGAGCTGACAGGAGCAGCTCTGTGGTCTGCATCCGACAGAGAGGCAGACCGTGTAGCTGCTCATGAAGCTGGCTGCGGGCCACATAGTACCGGCCCGAGGGCCGGTACTTTGAGACCCCTGGATTAGAGCATTACTTGTAGCGGTTACCAGTAGTGGATAAATGGTACTTCTAAATGCAGGAAGGACTCCTTTTTGCACAGACTATATCAGGTAGGCTGATTTTCTCAGCAGAACATGAAATTGGCATTACTTCAGTCTCTCATTGAGAATAGCTTCTGCGGTAAGTTTTCCAAGGGATGATTATGATATCAGAGCACTATGCTTGTAATTGTATTAGAGCACAATGTGGACTCTTATACTTCATCAAAGTCATTATCATGTAATGGGAGCTATTGTGAAACAGTATTCAAACAGCGCAAACCCCCTAGCATAGAAATCCCATAGTAGGAGCCCTCCAATAATTAGATATTCAAGTATAATATAAAGTGCATCCAAAAATATTTATTCAAACATTGCAACACATAAACATAAATCACCTCATTACATTTAAAACTTATTTAAAAATCGCATAGCTTCCTTGAAGGGACTCAATGTGGGACAGAAATAAACAGGGTTGAAATACCCGCAGGGCAGAGCAGCAGTCATTGATATGAACGGATACACCGTTATGAGGTGGTGGATACTAATGTATAAGCATATGATGATAGGATTACTCACTTGTTCCTCACTTGTGGCCACATTCAGGGATTAGAAATTGGTGATCTCCGCTGTCGCTGTGTTGCTTGAGCGGGCCTCGCTCAATACTATCGGTATAGCAGAGGCTCTGCTTTTGAAACCCCCCTTTGGGGGTTTCAAAAAAACCCCCAAAGGGTTCAGCGTGTGACTAGCTTCCCTGAGGACCCAGGACTTACCACTTGTATGTTATCGCAGTGATCGAGCAGGAGAGCCTCTGCTATACCGATAGTATTGAGCGAGGCCCGCCCAAGCAATACAGCGACAGCGGAGATCACCAATTTCTAATCCCTGATCCAGCACATCACTGGATACCTTGCCCGTGGAACATCGTTCACCCCCGTTCCAAGGTGCGGCCGCACTTGCAGGGGAATTGTCGGGCCACCTGTCCACAGTAGATGTGAAGTGAAACAGGTCGGGATCAAACTCAATGGAAGTTGGTGCAAGTGGTGGAAACATTTAAGCGATCAGCAGGATTACAAATGTTTTTTGAATAAAAAACCTTTACTAAGAATACCACTGGAATATCTATCATAGAAGTACGGACTCTTTCCCTTGTGGCCACAAGTGAGGAACAAGTGAGTAATCCTATCATCATATGCTGATACATTAGTATCCACCACCTCATAAAGGTGTATCCGTTCATATCAATGACTGCTGCTCTGCCCTGCGGGTATTTCAACCCTGTTTATTTCTGTCCCACATTGAGTCACTTCAGGGAAGCTATGCGATTTTTAAATAAGTTTTAAATGTAATGAGGTGATTTATCTTTATGTGTTGCAATGTTTAAATAAATATGTTTGGATGCACTTTATATTATACTTGAATATCTAATTATTGGAGGGCTCCTACTATGGGATTTCTATGCTAGGGGCTTTGCGCTGTTTGAATACATTTTTCTGAAACCCTGGAGCTCTGCCCATAATTATATTTATTTATATATATTTTTTCTTTTCTTAGCGTTACTCCTTTTTCCCCCGTTTTTGCAATCTATTGTGAAACAGCTTTTTCTACTTGAACAGCTAGTTGACTTAGTTTCTGTTTAGTTTAAGGTGATTTTCAGGTTCAAATCAAAACTGCCCAAAGTTAAAGTACCAAGTAATGATGAAAGATGAGAATTATCTGATAAAATGATGTATTTGCTATATTTGCCCAAAACAGTATGCTGAAACTGCTGTCTTCCCCTGCCCTTTGGTGGACTGGATTGCTGCCTCTAAGCCATTTTTTTTGACCTTGCCCACCTTGGCTTTTGCTCCTTGGTTACATATATACACCAATTCAGCTTGGCCACACATTCTAATTTGCTAGTGTGAGGAGTTATATGCTGTGTACTTTGGCTGTGCCACCAATTAAAACCTCTCTGTATTGATTGTCTCAAGGAGTCTGCACAGTTACATGGGCAGTACTGTTGTTTATGGTTCTGCTAAAGCTTTGCTCTTAGAGAAACATCCCTGAATGTCCACATGTAATATTATGCAGAGAATTAGGCTTTTTAGCAGTGTGTTGAGAGAGGTATAGACTTGTACATTCTGTACATTTTATTATTTTGCTTTTCTCTATTAGACAAGTTACATATGAGAATAAAACATGTTACATGTAAAAAGAAAAAACAGTTAGATGTCATTGAGTCATCTTTACACCACAAAGCCACGCTATTGTGCTCAGTATCTATGACCTTTAGACATGCACTTCACCGTTTCATAATCCTGACATGAAGCTGATGACAGGGCATTGCCCCTATGTGTAATAACTATTCTTAAAGAAGAAATCCAGGAATTTTAAAAAGCTTTCCCTTGCAGTTGGCTACTCCAGCACTGCAGGGGTTGAATGCTCATTTTTCTCTAGGGGTTGGAATAAAGCTGATATATTCCCCTGGTCCTCGATTCTGCCAAGCTGGTAGTCTGGTGCCCACAGTCTCTTCTTCCCTGGGCTCCAGCAGTCTAAGGACCATTGATGTCATCATGTTCAATGCACGGCCATTGACTTGCATTAGACATGAGGATGCCGAGAGAGGTGAGTGTTGACTGCTGCCAGACTGAGGATCAGGTGAGTATATCTGCTTTATTTATTTCATCCAGAGAAAATCGAGTGGTGGCCCCACTGCACAGGAACGTTTTTTTTAAATGCCCGGAGTTCTTCTTTAACTAATCACAATTGATTAAAACAAGGTTCTGAGCCAATCTTAATTGATAAATTACTGTATGATGTATATTGCAAAATTAGTTTATGACAAGATATTCCCTATATGTGCTCTTTGCTTTAATTGGTGAGCCGTTATGGACTTTAGCACCATTCCCACTTCACTCCAGACAATAGGTAATCATTGCAAGACTTTTTCTTCTGAAGGTTTAGCAGTTTCATTTGCAGGCCACCACATAAGTAAGCTGCAAGGGCCACTGGTACAAGTAGTCAAGGAGGACATCACATGAGTCTTTTACCTGCTTGTAATATTTTCTGATCAGTAAATTTAAAAAATGTTTGCGTAGCTGAACTGCAGTATATAACCTAACTTAAATTTGAGAAAGTAAACAAACAACTAAACTGCTTTTTATTTCTACATATTTTTTCTGTTTCTACCTGATGCCTGTAAGCATGTCTGTAAAATCTTCCAAGTATATGTTTCCGTGTTTAATTGCTGTATGTTTTTTTGGGGAAGTATTGGGCAGAAATCGCTTGTTGTTTTTAGCAAAGTTGGTTTCCAAACGTAAAAGTAAGTAAGGAAGTCCTTTTCTTATCTACAGAGGAACTAGTGTGGCGTAATCTGAGGCGGATATGCTGTATACACTGTGTTATAGGCCAGCACACAGGGGCCCCTCATTGCCGTGGTGTAATCTGCATTGTCTATACTATCCGAGGCCCTGCTTGACACATAACCTACTGCCCCTTGAGTAGGAGAGCAGCTGATATTCAGCAGCTCTCCAGTACACCCTACGCCAGCCTTTTTTAACCAGTGTACCCTCTGGCTTCCTTAGGGTGCCTGGAAATTTTTACACAGGGCATTGCCTATGATGTGTAGAGGACTCCTTATGTAATGGACAGGGGGTTCCTGATGTGAAGGGGGGGGGTGGGGTTCTGATGTATAAAATGTTTCCTGCTGTGAGAGGGGGTGCCTCGTGTAAAAGGAGGGGACTCCTGATGTAAAGGTGCACTCTAATGTGAAAGGGAGGCTCCTAATGTGAAAGGGGAACCCCACATCTTTTGTGTGTTTGCATGGGGTCCCCATTTAAAATCCATGCCAAGCCCTTATCTGGGATAAGGGTCTGGTATAGATATTGGAGGGACCACATGTCTTTTTTTACATTTATGATTTTTAAAATGGGTTGTCCTGAGATTTTACATACTTTTAAAGGGTGGCTTGACTGATGCCTGAAAAAAGGTTGAGAAACTCTGCCCTATACTACTAATTGATTGAAGGGACAACACATTAATAAACAGGATAGAGAAAATTCCAGTTGCCTTATGGGAGCTAAGCTTTTTATTTTCCTTGTGCAGACTTTCTCTGCTATGGGATGCTGAGGAGTGGCCAAACAGTAATACAGATTCTAGTTTCTCCATACATGTCTGGAAGTAAGAGTCCAGAGGGCACTGTAAATCAGTCTTTCTCAACCAGGGTTCTATGGAACCCTTGGGTTCCTCCAGGGTTTTCTAGGGGTTCCTTGAGCATTGAATAGTTTCTACAGCTCAGATCATTTTCAAAGTCTGCATTTCTTTTATGCATTCATTTTGTTTCATTACTATTACTGAAAATATGAATTGTATATTGAGAAAGCCTTGGATGTCGAAAACATTAAGTACACCACATTCCTTATACGTTCCTTCATTCATTTATTCACAACTTTCTGTTCACACTAATGTCTCAGAAGCTGTATATATAATATTTATTAGAGACCTGAAGGTTATTTCAAGGGTTGCTCCAAGCTAAAGCAGTTGCAAATGGCTGCTGTAAATTGTAAGGCTTGAGCTACATTTGTGTTTTGGTTTTAAAGAGATTTAACCACTTGTTGGCAGTCAACAAAACTAAAATCAGTTTGATGCCAGTGAGGTGTTAAATCTGTTTGTAGCAGGCGATTAAAACTGTCTTTTAGCCCCAGTCTTCAACTGCATCCAAACCCAAGAGCAAAATTATAATACACCCAGCTTACCATTGCTTAGTAGTTGTATTCATTTTCTTTTTTGTTTGTTTTCACCTGATGATCCGACCAGTAACACACTTTTGGCCATGGAGGGAGAATGCTCATTCACTGTGGAGGAACAGCATTGTCATCCCAGGACTGGACTACAAAATATCCCCCCTTATCTTTTACATAACATAGTGGGAGGTGCCTTCTAGTGCACGAAGACAGCAGGCAACAATGATAATTGTGCAGAAGAGGCACAGGAGGCTATTGAACAGATTTAACAAAACACCTCCAATTGTATATTTAACCAAAAGAGAGAAAATAAGTTAGAGAAGTTTTGTGTTAGGGTTTACAGAAAAAAATAATGATAGCAGGATTATGAGTTTTTAATAATTATGTATTTGTCTTGTTTATGCTGAGCTTCATAGATTTTTTTTTGTGCATGCTTTTTCTCCAAAGAAAAGAACTGCATTCACCGATGGCGGTAAATGGTCAGCTATTATTATAATATGCACGCATTGTTGGTCCACTTGTGACATTTTCATTTTTGGTTGACAAACGTACTATCTTGTACATCCGAGTGATATGTTGTCCTTGAGCATTCAGCACCAACCTAGATGTCGAATGCATGTACACATCAGTCACCTTGCCAAATCATGATTTTCTGAGCGTATTGCTATAGCCACAGCAAACATTGTTGTTGGTGATTTAATTGACGTTGCTCTACTGTTATCAACGTCAAGAGGGATCTCATCTGCCGACTTGCCATTTCCTGGTTTTTTAAATAGCTGTGGACAATGAATTTCCCATTCTTTTAGCTCAAAAAGCTATCGATGGGCTGATTAGTAGCTGCAAAGATCTGACGTGACGTTTTTGTAAATATGCTGTAAATATGCAAAGTGTCAAAGGTCAAGTTATATATGGATGCCTGTTATTGCTGCTTCCCGCTGTGTATCTCTCTTCCTGTAAATCATTGTCAGCGTTAGACATGTAGGTTTTTTTTTTTTCTTGAATGAGGAAGTATGAACATTTTATTAATTTTCTGCATGTATTGAGAATATTGATGTTCATGCTTGCGACATTTGTTTTGCTGTGTGAATAAACCCTTCTGTACGCCCACTTTTGCAGTACAGATATATGTGTGGCTTTGGCGCTGAGTTTGTTCCTTTTTCTAAGCCTTGTGTTTTTCCTGCTAGAGGAAGAAATCAGTCTGTGATTGGAAACGCCTCTCATATCATTATTCAATTTAGCTGATGATTGTCATATCAAGCCAGGGTAAGCGTGTATTTTAGGCAAGTACAGCAATGTTTTAATTGTCATCTACAAATCCTTATAAATATAAACTGTATCAGCAGTCTTTTGCTTCTAGAAAGTAGTGCTACAAAATAACCTGATATACCTGCACATGATTATTAATGTATCTTAAATAGAAAAGTATCTTTTAGATATATTTTTACTCCAAAAGCATGTTATTAAAATAAATTTGATAAAAATCAAACAAATCCAATTTAAATTAAAAAAATTAGATTTAACTTTTTTTTAATTATCGATTTTTATCTACCCTGGTTCCAGCAGCCTCCTCTCCTCTGGGCTCCAACGGTCTTAGGACCACTGACATAACGACTAATGTAAGTTGCCTTAGATGTGAAGGCACCGAGTGACATTAAACAGCTAGAGAGGTGAGCTTTGACCACCCCAGGACCAAGGATCAGGTGAATATAACTGCATTATTTGAGCCCCATAGACAAAACGAGCACCTAACCATTGGGATACGAGAGTACGTTTTTTTTTATTCCTGGAGTTCTTCTCTAAAGTCTCAGGCCACCCAAAAGTGATATCTCAGTTATAGTTGGAACCTGGTTGAGTTTACCGGCTTGCTTCTTGTATCCTCAGGTGACTCCAGCCAGGATCTGCCTCCTGTAGTTTTTTTTTTTTTTTAATTCTTTATTTATGCAAACATAAGAGTACATACACAGGACCGTACAAAAATCTGGGCCTTGCGGCCAGGCAGTGTTATACATTTACATACAACTTCGGATTATCCTATGAGCCCGGCTCGCCCCCTATACCTTGCTCACTAACAAGCCACAACTATCGGGCCTGCATCTGTACTCCCACGACTTTTCCATTTTCTTTACAAAATATACATTAGGAACACACCAACTCCCCAAAGGCTACTCTCCCTCGATCAGCACGGACAGTTCCGCAGCTATCCCAAGAGAGCAATGATGACAACGTCCAAGTCCCGGTCCACCGGAGCCACCATCTTGCTGGCATCCTCCCCAAAAGCTCACCCCTGACTGCCCTGGGGGAACACTGAGGAATCTCTGAACAAGTACCATGCTGCCCAGGTAGCGACAAATTTATTTTGGGTCTTACGGATTGAGGATGTCAGATCCTCCATCAGCCGGATCTCCTCCACTCTTTTCACCCACATCTCCACTGAGGGCGGACGGGCCTGCCTCCACAGTGCCGGGATGCATGCCCGAGCCGCACTCAGTAGATAGATCAGTAAGGATCTTTTATAGGTTTTCCTCTGTAACGGTGTCAGGTGGAGGAGGTATGCCGCAGGACTAAACGGGAGGGACGTAGCCGTGATCTCCTGGACAAGAGTGGCAATCTGAGACCAGAATGTAGAAACCCCCGTGCACTCCCAGAAAATATGCAGTAGGGATCCTACCTCCCCCTCACAGCGCCAACATGTCTCAAGAGACCACCGGGTACATGGCGTGCAGAGCCTTCGGGACCCTATACCATCGGGTCAACAGCTGCCTCCTGTAGTTCTAACTCTGTTCTTGCCCTCGTTGAAGTTTAGAGTGTTCCTTAGTCTCCTTTTCTATTCTCTGTAATGTATAACAAACTAAAAAATGTAGCTGGCAGAGTTGGACCCTCTTGTAACAGCTATGGCAGGTGTTCAGACCTTGGAAATTTTAATCTCACTGGTGGCAAAGAAAGAGGAAGTTTCAAAGCAAATGTCCCAGAAAATATCCTCCAACTAAACATGTGGAGAATTGTCTGGATTCTTACTACAATGGATAACAGAGGACTGAAATTCAAGTAAGCTGAGCGGACTCATGGAATTTGTGTGTTTACAGATGAAGGCTTGCATTTAGAATGGGTTATTGCCTTCTATAAGCTGGCCATATAGCAGTAGAATTTTGTGTCATTTTTGGATCGTTTGTTCAAGTTTCTAATCGTTAATGGGGTCAAATCGCTGATTATTTCCAACAGTAGTAACAAAAAAGGAGCAGGATGTAAAAATATTTCCCAAACAAAATTCTAACAGTGAATTTGATTTTTGTTTGGGAAACGCTATTCTTCCCTAAATTGAGAGTTAAAATCAAACAAAACTTCAAGTCTCTGATGGCATTCTCAAATGTCCTGCCAGGATTTTTTGTATATGAACATTCATACAAACATTTACAAGTGTATGGCCAGCTGGTTTGGCTCTAGCACAAGGCTATTAAATCCCAGTTGTCCTCTCCCAAACACAAATAGCTAACTTTTTTTGGTGACTGTTACTGTATAGTCATTTGGTTTTAGGTGAGCTACTAAATTCAGTATCGCCCAAAATGATGATTATTCAGGGGAAGAATACTTGGGCTACAAAGAAATGCCCGCTTATTAGTTTAACTTTTATGTTACAAGAAATTGCATTGTAAATCAAATTGTAAATATTTAGGGTTGCCACAAGGAGAGAAAGCCAGTAGAAAATTAGTTAGGAGGCCTTACACTGACCACCAATGTAATGGAGGTATTCTCCGTGACGTCATTGTAATAGGGTTATATACACTGACCAGCAATGTAATGGAGGTATTCTCACTGACCACCAATGTAACGGAGGTATTTACACTGCCCGCCAATGTAATGGAGGTATTTACACTGACCAGCAATGTAATGGAGGTATTCACACTAACCAGCAATGTAACAGAGGCGTATACACTGATCAGCAATTAGCTTAAAATGATTGAGGTTTCATAGATGCAATATTTGGTGGATTGCAGTAGATTTGTTTCACTTTTTTTCCTGCAATGCCTCTTGAAAGTAAATATAAAACTAATCCCAACTTACAATATTTTATATTTAAAAAAGGTCCTTTACGGAGATTTTAGCAGCAACACTGTGTAAGGAAATATAAAGCAGCCAGGGGGTCTCATTCAAAATGAATTAAACTTTTGGAGGGCTGCAAAAAGGCATGAGTAAGCTATGCAATATGTATGTTAACCACGAGGCTGATAGCTACACACACTGAGAGATACAGGAGATACAAGAAGAAGAGCAGCTGAAATACCTTTCCCGTGCCGAGACACTGCCAGAATCCTGGACTGTACCACCTTCTACAATGGATTGGGGGGACTGGCTTATAATTTGCATATCAATTAATTGTGATATTTACATAAGAATGAGACACTGCTTCTATATGTAAATAGCACTGCCCATTCATATGTAAATATCACTGTCCTATTTTCAGTGGGGTGCCAGTAGCCCATGTCTTAATTTTGGTTTCCACTGTCTGCCTGACATCTCGTGTCCAGGTTTCAGCAGCCATGAAACATGGACACAACATTCAAAACCCGGACAGGTGGCAACCCTATAAATATCTGAGATAAATACATTTTATTTCTATGTTGTATCGCTGCTGAATGAGGAAAATTCCAAGTAGAGTGGCTACTTACACAAAGCATCGTCAGAACAGGAATAAAGTACAGGACACCATAGATTTGGGTTTAATTTAATTTTGTTATGCTAATTTACAGTTTCAGTGACCCTTGAATTTCACATTGTTGCATAAAAAAAAAAAAATCATACTTGTGTTTTTTCATGTTTTTCTTTTGTAATTTATGGAGACGCCATCCACTCCTCTGGATTGTAGAATATTTCTACCCATAAGTAGAATATTGTTTTAATCTTCTTAAGAGCCTTTGTGTATGTTGGTAAATGGGAAGCATCAATCATCACAGATGTCATTAGGTCTTACGCAGCAGTGTAAAATATTTGCAGTACCATTGTGTTTGGGGAGAGCACAATTGGCCCTATTTTTTGGGCTGAGGCAGATGCGACAAACGAGCATTTCACATATCCACTTGTGCTCCTTCTTAGGAATGGGGAGAATGTGTATTTGTACTCTAGAATTTGCATAAAGCAAAGTCTGTGAATAAGATTGCTATGCTTGGCATTCTCCCTTATGCTTGCGAGTGATTAGCATTTGTAAGTCCCTTCAGTGGCCCGCAGACCTCGAGCGTGCAGGCAGCTGTGATAATGATGTAGAAGAGAGCTTTGATGAGTGGTAAGCACCAATCAGCCCATTAATGTTTCAATCTCTTATTAACTTAACAGGATGTTCCTACTGGGCACCATCACCACAGCTTCTTAATGGAATGCCACCTCCGGTTTAAAAGGAAGAAATCAAAAGGGGATTGCCATGTTTGTGTACACGGCCCATAGTTGTCACAGTCAAGGTCTCATCCAGCGGAATTTCATGCTACCATTATATAATTCTGTTTCTTTTTGAGAAGTTTTCCAGCATAGATTTATTGATGTGTTAAGTTGCATTACAGTCTAAGTTTGCATTGTTCATTCATATAAAAAACGTGGTCCACTTGAGTTAAAGTGCAGAGATATTTTATGCTAAAGTATTTGAAACAGTATCCAGGGCAGTCTAATCTAGTGTACAGCTGTTGGTAATATCTTACTACACAAGAACAATGCTGTAGGGAAGCACAGAGGATAAGCAGGGGGTGTTTGTGTTACTTTCTTTTACTTAAGGGTATCTATGGTCAAAAACTATTTCTATACTGAATTTTCATAAGTTTTATCCACTTCTAATAACCATATCCATCTAGACATCTGTAAAGCTACTCATTGAAGGTGCCTATAGGATGTACTCCCTCAATGCACTGACACAATGTCACTCAGCCCTGTGAATATGTACTTTCTTGTGTCACAACTCCTGGAGCCTGCTTTCTCAACTACAATTCTACAGTGTTTGAACAATGTAACAGTATCATTGCATGCTGGAAGCAATGCATTATGGGCTTTGCAGTCTTGAGAAGTCGAGCTTGCATTACATCAAGCAGCAGGGAAAGAGAAGCAAAGCACACTGGGAATATAGAAAGTTGAAAGTGATGAGCATATATTGATATTCTTAGGATTGGTCTTTAGGGTACCACATCCCCAGTACTTTATTTGGATATGTGGAAACTTTAAAAGGTACCCACTAAAATACAGACATGTATGAAAGTACAACCTTTATTTCCATAGGTAACACATTAAAAAAGATTAAAAGAAAAAAATCTGTGTGAAAATGACAAAAAATAGATTCCATTAAACTCAATCTACATATCCCCATCCACTGCTATTTGACATTTCTAGCCTTTAACATCTTGTTTAGTATATCTCACTGCATATTCCAGAGCTGAAGGATGGGGTTAACTTTCATGGATATATATATTCCGCTTCCTCAGTAGTCTCTGTTAAGGCACTATTGGAGGATATAAAACATCTATAAATATTTCACATTATACATCTATGTATAGTTCACTCAATAAAGTTTAATATCTTGCTTTTTTTTTTTTTTGCACATCACATTCAAAAACAGGTGCCTGTTAAAATATCATGGGTGAGTATGGGGATAAACATCCAAAGAGTCCCCCACAGAAGCAAACTACCAGCCATGGATGATTCTAATACCATAATTGTAAAATTCATTGTTTGTAATTGAAATAATAGTATACTGTATTGTCAGTCCCAGGGCTAACAATATTACTAGTACCTTATTTGGCCAATCACAAAGGAAAATGTGCCTTTTACTCTACTTGCCACGTTCACATCACTCCCGAAAGAATTTTCGAATAAAAGATTATTTTTCTCTTAATAGGGCCTAGTTAGGTGATCACGCTTACATTTGCTATTTTGTAATTTGCACATACAGTACCCCATAAAATGACTAATACGAAATATAGCCTCATACTTCCATGTAAACTACCCCAAGTTTCAAATGTCTGTCCAGTTTTTTTCTGTTACACCCCCAACCTGTGGCCCCTTAAAGAAGAATTCCGGGGGATAATGTTCTTAACCCTTGCAGTGGGGCTCCCCCCTGCACTGCAAGGGTTAAGTGCTCATTTTTGTCTAGGTTCAAAAATAATAAAATCTTTCCAATCACCCGCACGAAACTTAGTTCCAAAAAAATCCAACTTTATTGTTGTAAATTCCATGGAAATTTCAAAATATAAGGCCTACACCACCATAGTATCTCTCCCACTCCAACGCTCATGCGTTTCACCGCCTGGGTTTAATCATACGATCAAATCTATGATTAATAAGCCCAGGTGGTGAAACACGTGAGAGGCATTGGAGTGGGAGCGATACTATGGTGGTGCAGACCTTAGATTTTGACATTTCCATGGAATTTACAAATAAATAAAGTTGGATTTTTTTGGACCTCGGTTTCGAGCGCCTAATTGGAGAGATATTGTTTGACAAGTGGGAGCACACTGCAGCCTGCACCTGATGTCTATATTGATCTGCAGTCTGGGGAAATGCGAGAGGTGAGTCTTGCTTTTCTAGATATCAAAAATAATAAAGTTATACTCCCCTGATCCTCAGAGCCGACTTGCTCCTAGATTGGTTCCTTCCAGCCTCTCTCCCCCTTGGCTGCAGCGTTCTAAGGTCCCTGAGTCATCATGTCCTATACACTGTGTATAGGCGGCTCAGAGGATTGGGCGAGTATAACTTTATTATTTTTGAACCTAGACAAAAAAAAATTAACCCTTGCAGTGCCCCACTGCAGTAGCCCGACCAAGGGTTCGGGAACATTTTCCCCCAAAGTTCTGCTTTAACTAGCAGTCTTTATCGCGGTGTCTAAAACACAAGAAGGGGAAGGAGGGTGGAAGGAGAACATTTTATGAGTACACCGCAGCGCCCAGACCACCAGCAGCCCTAGAGCGGAACTCTAGGCAAAATTCAAATTCTCGGGATCTCTACACTACACACATATGTTGTCTTACTTTCAAAGCTGCATCTTCTGTATTGCTGTTTAGCACTTTCCCTCTCCCCACTACCTTCCATCATTCCAGGGGACATTTAACTGTTCAGTTTGTCCCCAGATTACACAGCCTAAAGTAGGTTCTAGGTTGTCATTCTACTGATTAAGATCATGTACCCATGATCCCTGTAATGTTGGGGAGCCCACAGAGCACTTGCACAACGTCTTGAATGAAACAAACAGCTTTATTTTCCCCTTTTCAGGGCAGCCAAACGGTAAACATAAAATACACGCTTATCCTCAGCGCACTCAACATAAAAGTCAAAGTCTTCGGCACAAAATAACCAAACATATCCGAAACACGTCCCAAACCTGAGGGAATGCCTTCCCAGGAAATAGAAGTCCTTGCAGCAAAGCACAGCAAGTCTCTCCTTCACATACAGCTGTTGACTTCCTCCTCAACTGCCACACTCCTTTCTGGGAGTTGCCGACCTTTAAACCCCTTCCTAGGGCAGGAAGGTTAACCCTGCGGCTGTCCTTAAAGGGACCACAACCCAAATAGGGGTGATACATATCGCCCAGCCTTGCCGTCCTCTACATCCCCTTAAATGGGCATTAATGGTTAACATTTTGAGTTCTTGTGTCATGGGAATAATGAAGTAGTGCTCTGAAAGGTGTCTAACAGCTTTATAGATGACTGTAAAACATTCACTGAAAGGAATGCTTTAAATGCTTATCTTTTATGCCTAATAAGGTCAAATAAAATGGGAGATCGCCTTTAAATTCACAGCTTGCACCTGCATTAGGAGACTATTGGGAATAAAAAAGCAGATCACGTCTGTTCTCTTCTGTTTGCAGAATACGAAAAGAATGCATGGAATAAAATGTTAGATTTCGGCATGAAAACCCTGCACTATCACTACCACGTTAGGGCCTGCCCAACCGACTTTGTCTTTTATGTTCAAGGAATTCTGCCTTGAATCTGCAGATCTGCATATGTTTATGTAGCTTTGACATTGTATTTATATCTGCCTTATAGCCAAGTGTAGCCTGTTCTGTCTTGACAACTGTTTTAGGCTAAAGAAAGCTTACCAAAATCTCCTTGAAGTCCCTTAGAGCTGGACTGTTGGACAGAACTGAGATGTGTGTTATTTCAGTTACCTGGATTTCTTTTAGGGCCTGTTCACATGAGTGTCAGGTCCTGATCAGGTGCGGATCAGCAGGCGCGGTGCTATGTGTTTTGCCGCGTGTTTGATGGGTTCCAGTAAAAAAAAAAAAATTTTTATTTTTTCACTGGAGTGGGGCTGTCAGTATGTTAGCTGCAGTGCAGTGCGTTTTGGACGTGTTTTTGATGCGTTTTGCATTTCCGGACCGTTTCCTGACCGTACAAAATGTGACATGCAGTATTTTCTGTCGTAACCTGAACGGACAGCGCACGTGAGAACTGCAGCCCATAAAACACATTGGGATACATTGCAGCACAGGGTCAGCACAGAAAACGGACGTCGTGTGAACAGGTCCTCTAAAATGATCAAGTTCACGTTTTTATTCGATTTCTTTGGTTACGATAAAGACGATACTGGGACTAAGTACAGATACAAAACATTTTAAAAGGTTTTAATATAAATTAAATAGTCTGTTTAAAAGCCATGATGTTTAACAGTCAAATTACTGTTGCTTTAAAGAGAACGAGTCATGATTGGAGTTGTGCAAGAATCTGAACCTTTAGTTTAATTTTTGTACATTTTTGCTCCTTATATAACTCTCCTTTGTCCGAGCCCAACACTTAAAGTCAAAGTAAAGCTTCCAAAAAACAAATAGGTGATTGTCTGGTTTTACATGGCAGAAGAGACAACGCAGCGCACAGACCCATAATGCTGAGATGAAGTAACTCCCATGCGCATGCATGGGAATTAAATCATCTGGGCCTGGCCAGTCACACAGCTAAAGACTTGAAACCCGGAAGAAGACTGAGAGGAAGATGAAAGCTCTGGTGAGGGAGGAGCACATAGCTGGAGGGAATCGCTTTGACATGCATGTCTGCCACAATGTGCTATTATACTGTTCATACTAGCACATTATGGATAAAAGCTCCAGGGGACTTTTATTATTTTATTTGCCTTTACTTCTGCTTTAAAGAGAACCCACCTCAACTCGGCATATGCAGGAACCTGATTATTCAGTCTTTAAGGCCCATCTCCACAATGAATTTCACCTGCCTTCCCTCCCTTGTGCCACTATCTGATCTCTGGATTTAAAAAAATACATATCTAAAAGCCCCTTTTTATTTATCTCAAGCCACGGTCACATCAAGACAGACATGTGAGTCCTTCTTTGAGTGTCCACGTCAATTCTGCATGATATCTACATTTCATATGGAATGTCCATGGCCAGGGTCCTCTCAGAAACCAGAATGGGATCGATATCAGAGGAGGGGATCAAAGGAGACCGGCGGTCTCAGGCACCATCTCACCTCTGGATTCGCAGTCCCTCCACCCGGAAATGGGCCTGGAGGCGAGAATTTAGGGGATTATATCTGACTTCACAAGGTGAGGGGAAACAAACATCTATCAGGATGGATTAGAGGTGCGTGTGAGCAAATGCTTTATGAGTGCAGTTAGGCTTTAAAGGAAAACTGTACTGAGACATACAGGGGGGAATTTATCAAAACTGGAGCAGACAGACTGGAGCAGTTGCCCATGGCAACCAATCACCTTCTCTCTTCAGTTTGTTCAGCTAAGATTTGAAAATGAAAGGTAGAAGCTGATTGGTTACCATGCACAGCTGGTCCAGATTTTTTCTGCTCCAGTTTTGATAAATTCCCCTCACAGTATATAGATAATGCAACCGCTGCAGTAGCTTTCTTTCTGAAATGCTATTTTCCTGGTTGTCCTGCTGATCCAAATCCTTCATTACTTTTTGGGTCGCTAAGAAGGTTCTGAAATCACATCATGCAAGGCAGCCAGGATCTACTGATACAGGCAGGGTAATCGATAAATCACCTAATCGATAATGAGTATCGTTGACAACGATTCTCATTATCAGTTTTATCGATTAGTTGTTGCAGCTCTATTTGTGTCCATTAAAGGTCTGGCAGCTGAATCTTTTACTTTAATGCAAACCACATTATTGTATCGCGCCGGGCCCCTTTATACACCTTACCTACCACTCTCAGCAAACACGTGTACTGCAAGTGGCTCTCGCCAACCGTGTGTACCCGGCTAACTCAAGACACTCTGTGTCCTCCTCGAATGCCACTTCTCACTCACATAGAATAACAGCCAAATACACATAGAACAAAGAAATACCCCTCCACACTCCATCGCCTTACCTGTCTGGGCTTCATCATAGAGTCATGAAGAATGGGAAGGGTTGGATACAGTTGTATTGCACTGCGAATGGTAGCAGCTAGGTTCTTAAAGAAGAACTGTAGACAAAAATTGCATCCCATTTAAAAATATAGTAGCAAAACTATCTTTTGTTGTAATAATTACCTTTTAATCCAGAGGTTTCTCCTTAAATATACAGTATTTATTCTGCTGCAAGATGTCCTTAGCTTGATGGCTAGCAAAAAGCAACTTACTTCCTCTGAGCCGAGGTCGTCCTAGTCCCATCCCAGCCTCTTATTGGACAGTGAAAGGAGAAGCAGCACAACGATGAGCTCATCTCTTTGTCACTGTGCTCTCCCTTCCTATCAGTATGCGTCTTGTCAGCACATGAACTGATTTGCTGCCTCTTCCTCTCACTCTCCTGTTCTTCTGTACAAGGACTGCAAAAGGGTGATTTCAGGTCAAATCCAGGTACTTACACTGCTATCATTTTAAAAAATCTGATGTATAACACCATACTGATCTCAAATTAGACTGCTCTTTATATGAGTATGTTTACATATGATCAACCCTACCCATAAAAGCGTAATCCTTTATAATATATGTTATACCATTAAAACCAAATTTATGCAAACCTTTAACTGAACTGTGTAACAACTGCATCTTCTTAATCAACATTTCAATTTCTAATGCTCCGTCTCTTTAATTGTTTATAAGAATAGCAATATAGAAATTACTCCTCATGATATAACAGTCGCTGAGGTTCCAGATATACTGGTTTTCCCCCACATGCAATAAACTAGTTTTGAACATGTCTGATCTATGTGGCCTGATATATGTCCTTGTTTGGATACAAAAAGAGGGTATTTTGGAGATTGGGGTTTTTTAGGCACTCGAGACAATAGTTTAATATAAAAATTAGAACTTTTATTCAATACATGATTAAAAAGACGAGCTCATATTTATAAAAAAGAGAGAAAGCCGATTCAAGGAGAACACCAACAAGCTCCACCAGAATCCTGAATTATGACTAATTGTAGTCACATAAATATATATTTAAATTCATGCAAACAGATTTTTAATTGTAGGTCGCACCCCCTACATTCTGGTTGGCATATCCTAGTTGACTAGACTGAAAGTTAAAAACGTTTAAAAAACGTGTTGAAAAAACTCTCGAAATGTCTTCAAATATTTGACAATACTCTATGAGGGCATCCGCTGGCTCATACGGGGACTGAACACCCTCAGACCTGAGGAAGCGTGGCAACACACGAAACGCGTCGTCGCTACTCCACCAGTCCCAATCTCCTGAATCCAAAAACTGCGAGACTATACCTCTCTTTGAGACTTTGTATACAATATAATATGCAGCAACGCACTAGTGACTGTTAATGGTTGACATGGCCAGTTGACTCGACAAAGAGACTATAAACCATTGTTAGGATAGCAACCTTGAACCAACTGTATCTAACAATCACTTTTTTCCAAGGGCCATACCAAATACAATTAGAGGTAATGGATGGTCGCAAACACCCAACCATATCTTTTGTTCCATCTTGATTCGATGTCAAATAGTATGATTAAACTTCTCGGCTGTCTAGTCAACTAGGATATGCCAACCAGAATGTAGGGGGTGCGACCTACAATTAAAAATCTGTTTGCATGAATAAAAGTTCTAATTTTTATATTAAACTATTGTCTCGAGTGCCTAAAAAACCCCAATCTCCAAAATACCCTCTTTTTGCAACATAAAACCAGGGGCGTGGCACTCTCCTTTTAAACACCGTTTCTACCCATTCCCCCTTTTCCCCATTTAAGTATCCTTGTTTGGATAGCTTTATCCTTGATGCAATGGCATTGGAAAGCTTTATGCCTCTGTTTGTTTGGTCAGCTTTACTTGACACAACAACTTATGAAATCGACCCCACAAAATGAATTGAAGGCAATAATAGATACCAGATTCAGGGGCTTTGTGGGAGAATGTCTTCGTGTTGTCAGCTATCATTGGCCGGCACTAGAGGGAGCAAATTGCCATGAATAGTAGACAGTTTGTCTGCTTCTGATGGTTTCAGGACCCCTTTTTGGAGGTGGCGTTGCAAGACGTTCTCAAGTTGTGGCAGGATTTTTAGTAGTGTAGGTGGGTGGAACATATTGGTAAAGTGTTATTGTACCGATGGTACTTGTATACTTGCTTAGGATGTGATAGTGATGGCACACAGCTAGACTGGTTAAGTGTAACACCACTTTACATAGTCCTGTTACAGCTGATCGTTGGTGTACATCCCTTTTCCATATTTACCTTCCTTCTGCTCGCCTCCTGCGCCATTCAGCCACTGGGAGTAAAGAGAGAAAGTCATGTAAAAGCTTAAAGTGGAGATATGATGCTTACAAAGGGTTGAAGCCTCTCTCCTTACCTCCATATCACAGCGCTGTGTGCCTGAATGGCCAATCACCAAGCACCAGCACGATCACATGGAAGGAAGGGATGTGAGTCATATGCATCTCCATACGTAGAAGTACCAGGTATTTTTCTTTGCTCCCTGCAGCTGAACACGTATGCAGGAAGGGAAGGGGAAGGTGAATATATGCACTTGGCTGCCGTTGAAGTGAATTTGTTCCTTTCCCTGACCAAAACACAGGTTCACTTTAAAGCAGAACTCCGGGGAAACATTTTCTTAACCCTTGCAGTGGGGCTACCCTTGCACTGCAAGGGTTAAGTGCTCATTTGTGCCTAGATTCAAAATGAACATAGTTATACTCACTCAATCCTCTGACCTAGCTTGCTCTCAGAACAGTCCCTTCAAGCTCTCAACTCTTCCACTGCAGCGATAGAATGTCTCTAGGTGTCCTCATGTCCTATGCACTGTATAGTAGGGATATACTAGTATCGGTATCGGGGGCCAATACTAAAGGTTGATGCCCGCACTTTTAATTTTTAAACAAGAGTGTGCGGCCCTGGTGAGACCCACACACGGCCCTGTAAAATTGCTGTATAACTGATTGATGGTATCTGTAGCCCTCTGCTGCTGGTTGCCATTTTCCATTGCTGAATAATCATGAATTGCTGAGATGTGTCGGCCTCTTCAGCCGGTTGCCATTCTCCATTGCTGTATAATCATGGATTGATGGGATCTGTAGTCCTGATCACTGTCACTCCTGCTCTCCTCCCTTCAGAGAGTGGTGATTGTTGATCACCGCTCCACGCAGGGATTCTCCCACCCCTTCTCTCTTCCTCCAGTGATCACTAGATGGACAGACAGGGGAGGGGGCGCACACAACTGGCTCTGGTTCTAGAGAGGCAGAGCCAACTGTCAATCAGACAGACGAGTGGATCCCCGACAACATTGTCGGAATCCTTCTTGGCTGTGACGCAGCTCTGCACTGTCAGCAGATTGTGCAAAGTAGTCCTCCATATGCTGACTTCAGGTTACGGGATATATTAGAAAATATACTCCTGTGATCCAAAAGAGAACTAAAGCCAAAAAAAAAGGTTTGGCTTTATTTTTTCTTTTAAGCAGTAAGGCAAAACAACTCATAAAGGTTTTGTTTGAACAACGGCTTTTAAGTGTACATAAATAGATTATGTGACGGGGAAGTTCATAAATGGTTTTCTGTTACGTGAACTTATTTGAACAGGTTGGTTGCACAAGACAGCTTGTTTTCCTCCCATCAATGAGTATGTCACCTTATGGTGAGGGTTGATGTAGGGTGTTGGTGCATAGTTGACCTGTATCACATTCTCAAGTCTGTGCTTTTTGTACATATCCTCAGAGGACATGACTAACATTAGAGCCTGTAATATTTCTTTTGTTCTTTAACCTCTTGCCGTCCGCCCGTAGTAAAAAAACGGACGGACGGCACTGCTGCATTTGCGGGTTGCCGTCTCCAGACGGCAATTTCGGTAATTTTTCCTTAATATAGTAAAAAAATAAAAACCCCAGTGGTGAATAAATACCACCAAAAGAAAGCTCTATCTGTCCCCAAAAAAGGGTATAAAATTCATTTCAGTACAGCGCTGCATGACGGAATAAATGTCAGTCAAAGTACCGCAGCGCTGAATACTGAAAAATGGCCTGGATGGGAAGGGGGTTTAACACCGTGGATGTCAACTGGTTAAAGTTACCCAAGCATGAAAAAATAGTGGTACCTTTACAATACGCTCCAACAGCTGTTCGGAGATGCAGTTTCTTTCCCCCAAACATATTAATAGGCAGACTAAACAGTCCTCTTGTTAGGATCCAGAGCGCCTCTAGGTGGCGCAGGAGCTGAGACCTGCAGCTCCAGTGCTCACCTGCGGGTGTTTCCCAGCTGCCAGTACTTAGCCATCGCCTGGTGCTTCCTGGGAGGATATTTAAACCCTCCCTGCAGTCAGGATGATGGCTCAGTATCTTTTCCTGAAACTTGAACCCTGAGTCCCCAGTTCCGATGAACCCTGCTTTCCGTCCAGAGTCCTGTTACCAGTCCTTTACCCTGTTTGTGTCCCGAGCCCGGTTACCCATTTGCAGGCCTAGATACCTCTTGTTGCCATTACCTGCTTGTCCTCTTGTTGCCATTACCTGCTTGTCCTCTTGTTGCCATTACCTGCTTGTCCTCTTGTTGCCATTACCGGCCTTTCCTCCTGTTGCAATTACCTGCTTGTCCTCCTGTTGCCATTTCCTGCTAGTAGTCTGGTTGATGTTACTTATTTATGTTTGCTTTTGGGTGTTGTTTAGTTTGCTGTTGATTTAAACTGTATATAAAACATTCTGCCCTGTCCGGTGTGGTCATAAGTGTTTGGTCTGCCTGTGTGGGTACCTGCGCAGGTACCTGTGCCGGTATCCCTGACACCTCTTAATATCATTGCAAATGTTGATCTTTTTGTTGTAAGTCAAAAAAGGAAGTTTTCGTCTCCATTTCTAACCACTCTCTGGCTGCTAATGTATGATAACAGGCACATGACTGTGTCTTTTAAGACTTGTTGACACCAGCTCCAGATCAGATACAGACCGGAATTGTCTTGTCCAAAAACCCATCCCCATAAATTCCAATGGTTTTTCTGAGTGTAGTTCACACCATTGCATTCACTTCCAGAGCTTTAAAAAAAAAAAAAAAAGGTCTAGTATGTTACTTTTTTCTGTTCTGAAACGCACCTAAAAGCCAATTGAGACTACAAAAAACGCACCGGAACACCTAAAAATGCAGTCATTTCCAGAAATGCATCCAGATCTGGTCTGGACATGGTGTGAACAATTAGGCGTGAGGGTTAGGTTTCACCGTTACTCTGGGTTCAAAGTAAATTCTGTGGGTTTGAGATTTGCAGCGAATTTATGTGCAGAATTGTCAGGGAGAATTTTTTCGAACCATGATGCCCTGCACGGCATTTGAACTGTGGCAAATAGAAGCAATTTTGGATAAGCCAGCTGTATTCTTTTTTAAAGAGGGGGTGGGGAGAATGTGGTGCAGGGCAGCCATAGTGTCAGTGCGTTGACTGATGAATAACTAAATGTGTCAATCTACGACATGAGCAATACAAAAATCCCCCAGAATTGGAGGAGTTTGGGATTTTTGGGGGTGAAATTCCACAAAATGTTTGGACACAAAGTTGAATGATGCTGTAGGAAAATCTGGTAAACTGCATAGGGGAAGATTAGGGCCAGCAAAGAAATGTTACTTAATTCTGATTGCTAGCTCTTTGGACAGTCAACTCCTTTGCTGCTTTTTGTGTTCCAATTATTGGGGACTATTTGTTTTATTTTGTGGTTGATTTGAGCAATTACGTTTAGCTTCTTTGCCATCCATAAAAAAAATTTCTGCAAGGCTATCATTAAAAAAATTGACTCTATGGGTGTGTTCACATCTGAGAGTTTTGTCGCTTGTAGCAAAATGCCCATCACTGGAAAAAGTACATGAGCTTCTTTTTGGCAGATTAACCACCTCCCGTCCATGGCCATTCCTGAACGGCCTTAAAGGAGCGAGAGTGTGTCTTACACAGTGTATAGAACGGGATAATTTATGGGACCTTAGACCACTGCAGAGGAGCGGAAGAGACACTCCAGGGACCGGTCTAAGAGCAGGTCGTTTTCATCAGTCCTCCCAGCGCTGGTGCCAGTCTCTGATCCAGTGCTGACTGCTGCATCTTCTGTGTCCCACGGAGTCTGTGCGGGTGCGCGCTGCTGGGCTGCGTGTATTGACTTACCTTGTGTCTCTCCTCGTCTCCCGGCCGAAGATCTGAACTGCGCATGTGCCTATCCCAAGATCCTTTGTGGCCGCCTGAGAATCTTCAGATCTTCAGACGGGAACGTGCAACGGAGACACAGGTAAGTTTAAACTCTTTTGAAAAGGTTTTTAAAAAAAATGTTTTTGCATATATCTACTGCTTGCTAGCAGTGGATATATGCAAAAACCCCAGAGGGTTTAATAACCCTTTAACCCTTGCAGTGTGGGGTTAGCCTCAATGCAAGGGTAATTCATTTTTTTTCCCTGGAGTTCTTCCTTAATAGACCATTTCTGCACGAAGACGCAAACAAATAGTGTTTTGTATAATACCTCTAAGTAAGTACTTGTCAGTCTTCCTCTGTAAAACATTCATTTTAATAGATTTTCCTGCTGGTATTACATACTGTAGCTGAGTTCATTGGATATATTTGTAAACATTTGAGTGTTTGCAGTTTATAAAGGCGATTTAACTTTATACCTTTTTTTTTTTTTTTTTTTTTTTTTTTTTTTAGTAGCTAAATATCACTTAGCTTTGCAGAGCAGATGTCAAAGTGAACTGGATGGCAAGTGTGGATATGGATGACAAGCATCAAACTGTTCTTTTTATTGCAGATTACAACGAAACAGACCCAGATTCTATCACATGATTGTGATCAAGTGTGCCTTTGTGTGTTCATTTTGTGTCACATGCTGCAAACCACAGGCCACAAGTGTGGTCTTAAGACAAGTTTTCATATTCACAGGCTGTCCAAGCAAGCTTGAGGAGAGAATATTGTAGTGTATGCTATGATAAGCGTGAACACTGAGTACATGTATGTAGTGTTCTGCAATTTTTAAAATGAAGAGAAAGCCATATATAGGGAAAGAGGGAGAGATGACATGATTAACATAGTACTACAACTTTTTATTTGAGAGGTAACATTTAATTGCGAGCAAGCATTGATCATGGTTTGTCTCGCGCACATAAGTGGCGAGGTGGTGACTATCTCTTGCCTAAAGCTGGCCATACACCTATAGATTTTCTATGGTCAGATGGAAAAATTGCAGCAGATTCCTCCATTTACACTAAACTGTGTAGGTGGAGGAATCTCCCACTGGGCCAAGCTTCAGTATCTCGCTAGTCTATAGGTGTATAGCCAAATTAGGTTTCTTGCAAAATGATTAGACATACTTTAAATAGTACAGTGGACTGCCAATAGCCATTTAAGTTAAAGAAAACCTCCGGGCTTAACCCTTGCAGTGGAGCTACCCCACATTTCAAGGGTTAAGTGCTCATTTTTGTCTAGGGTGTAAAATAAAAAAGATGTACTCACCTGAAGCTCAGTTCCACCTGGCCACTAGACCGGTCCTTGCAGCCTTACTCCCCCTATGCTAAGGATCTAATTATCCATGAGTCATCACGTCTAATATTGTTTATTAGATGTGTGGACACTGAGGGACATTCCACCACTGAAACGGAGGCAGTTTGTTCAGGTTTTCATCTGTTACACACACACACACACACACACACTATATAACATTTTGGATGACAGTATTGTAGTCTGAGACCACCATTCCACATCATATAGGTATTAATCTCCCATATCATAGCATATCTCACTCTCTCCTACTTTATAATTAGCAATATTCATTATTCCCATGAAAAGGACCTTTCAGCAGTTTACAACATACATTTAGAGTTTAGTTCAAGTGTTGTACCTTTTATCATTATAAAGCAGTCTTTGAGCTCCAATCAAGTGACTGTGCCTAGGTAAAGACTCTCAGGGGTTGATTTACTAACCTTTTAAACACACCACGAACGTGTATACACCTCTGTAGTGTGTTCCCTCCCAGCATGATCTATGGGAGGAATCGAAACACCTTTGTAGTGTGTACACACCCAGCAGGTGTGTTGTGCAAAGCCCTGCAATGAATTGCAAGGTAATGTGGTGTAAATTAGCTCTATGTTATGTTGCTTGCGTTGATGAATGCAGGAATGTAAATGCATGAGCTAACCATTTTTGTCTAAACTGTGAAGCAGCAATATATATGCATCATGTGCATGATTTTTCCATATATGGCATTAGTGGAAATATGCTTTTAGAGACTGTTTGGTTGATAAATACGTTTTGCTGTGTGAAAATCACACACACCTGGTGTGTGTGTGTGTGTGTGTGTGTGTGTGTGTGTTTAGGTTAGTAAATCACCCCCTCAAAGTCTATCTGAGAATAGTATTAGTATAGTGATCCTATCGGTTTGATGCAGGCAGTCTTATTTCCCTCAGTGATCACTTACTCACAATGTGCGTGGTAAATTGGTTGCAAGTCACAAAGAGAGAGCAAAGGGCTGAGCTTTGTTAGAAAACCTGTATATACACATGTATAAATGTAAAAATATTACAGCACAAACACCAGGATAAATGCAAGTATATTAGTTCAGGTGATTGACTCTGACCCTAAATAATGTCCGAACAAAGGGAGAAAAAGAGAAACAGGCATTGTTAGGGTCATCATGTTATTTCTTTGAGACATAGTAAGTGTATATGTTAAATGTAGCATGTGTGCACTTAACATGACAAAATATAAGTGACGTTAGGTTCACTTTAATGTCTTTACTAAAACATAAAGGTCCCCCTAGAAGTCTACATGTAGAACTAGCTCACTGTAAATGCTGGATTAATAGAAGGCCCGTGCACAGCATTCCCCTGGGTAATAGACTTGTTTCCTTAGGCTGAACTGTACTGCTCTTAAACACAGCTAAGTGGAATATATTAAAGCAACTTAAATGTTTTATTTCTTAAATAAGAAAATATATTAATTTTAATAAATGATTAAACAGCCTGCAAACCTATATGTTAAATATTCTTTTAAGCAGGAAAGGGGAGGACCATTTTATGTTCTATACTTAACTGTACTATCTATAGATCTAAAATCAATGTTAAACTGAGAGGAAGACCTCTGTGTATTTATAAATAAATAAAGCTGCTGCACTAGGGCCACTGGGGTCAAAAATGTATGTAAATGAGTGTGCAGCGCTCAGGGTCACTAACAAGTGAACAAAAAAAACTATCAAATACGTGTTCTTAACACACAATAAAAGTGCTTAGAATCTTTAGTGCATAATCTGCTACCATATCCTGGTGGTAGCCAGTGAGATATTAAATACAAAATTTCACTTTGTGCAAAAAAAAAAAAACTTATTATACAAAAGGGCTAAGCAGTTAGGAACACTGCCTTATTACCCAAAACCCCAACCTTGGCCAAAGAGTAGGACTAAGGGCCTGTGTCGAAGCCTTTGGGGTTTTGTCCACAGCATCAGTTTGAGATACTTCTGAGATCTTTTAGATGCATTGACCTCCAGTTGACCTGCTTCAAATAGGTTTTGCATTCCCAAAGACTTGTATGAGAGCACAAAACCCATCTGATGGGTAAAAAAGTCCTATGACACAGGCCCTACAACTGGCTACACTAGTTACATTCTGAGTATACCATTTCCTTAAGATTTACCAACCTCTATGTAGTGTGAGCCTTGTAAACAGCCCATTCTTTTTCTGTCCATTCAGGCAGGCCATCACTCTTCAAGGTTGTTTCTATAATTTCCTTTATATTTACCATCAGATTGTAACATGTTATTAACTTTAGAATGAGGAGATTAGTAGCATGAGCAAATGCTTTTATGTCTGTACCAATTACTCATCCTGACAGGATTTTTTAAAAGGGAAGTAAAGCATCACGTGACCCTAACTTTACTTCAGTATTAAGGGCCCATTCACAATTGTGCAATGTGGTAACACACCTGCTCTATATGCTGTGCATAGCAGTGTCATTTATTGGAAATGTCTCCCCAACAAATTGCACAGTAGAGCCCAGTGCAGCACAAGGCATATACTGTGCCTTATGTTGCATTGTGTTGCTAAACAAGGGTCATGTATGTTTTTTGTTTGTTATCCGTTCTGATGCATTAGTAGCCCATTCATAATGAATGAACTGCCATAAAGCAACACACGTTAACTTGTGTGCATTAACACACCACAACAAAACACTTAAAGCCCAACTCCAGGGAAATTTAAAGTTTCATTACAAAGGTTAGCTGCTTATTTATGCCTAGAGGGAAAAAAAGAATCTGTTTTACCTACCTAGTCCCCGCTCTATTCCGCTTCCTCTGGGCTTCCAGATTGGTCCCTGCAGCCTCTTCTCCCCTTCCCTCTGGAGGTCTAAGGACTGCTGACGTCATTTAAGTACAGTGCAATCTCCATAGTTCTGCATTGTTCAAGATGCGCTGAAAGGCAAAGAGGAAGAAGAAGAGAGTGTTGACTTCTGGGTGAGCGGGGAACAGGTAAGTAAAAATTATTTTTCCTAGGCATAAAGGAGGCAATAGTAGAGAATGTAAAATCCGCGCTTATGGGTAAGTCTGATATGAAAGCTGCTGCGCTATAAACCCTAGGGTTAGGAATGAATGAAGTGTGATTTGTGCAGCGCTAAAAGTGAAAAATAAAGTAAAAATAAATAAATATCCCTATCTGAACATATGTAATTATCACAATATAAGTAGTACTCCGTGTATATATAATGCAAACCTTAATACAGTGGTGGTGATAAATCTCTAATTAAATAACCACAGTGTAAAAAAATTCCTTATCGCTCTTGTGTCATCATGGTAGTGAAAAAGGCATTCCTAGAAAATATCACAAATCGTGAATGGCACATCTGCCAATAAATTATGTAAAACCGTGAATTTGTCTGAACTTTAAAACAGTCCCTATAAGTGAACAGTCAGTGATGTGCTTCTGAGTGAATCCAATGAAGACTTCAAGCAAATAATTATAAATTCTTCCCACACCAACGTGTTATGAGTGTCTCCGAATTGCCCCCTTTCGGGTATGCACTCACCCCACAAATGAGGTGATAATGCAGCGATATCAGATCAGAGGGTCCACTTCTCAGATGTCGGCAGTGTTCCGTCCGTTATGGATTTATATAATTACAAAAGAAACCTCCTCATGGTGCAGTATGCATAAACGTTTATTATAAAAAACATAAAAGAACTCACAGTTTAAAATCAAGAGGCCGGCCGGTATATTGTAGCTCCTAAATCGTCTGCTACTTCCTGGTTTGTCGTGGTATCAGTTCGGATAGACCCGCCCCGACGCGTTTCGTCATAACAAGACGTCCTCAGGAGGTCATAGGTCCTATGACTTCCTGAGGACGTCTTGTTATGATGAAACGCGTCATAACAAGACCAGGAAGTAGCAGACGATTTAGGAGCTACAATATACCAGCCGGCCTCTTGATTTTAAACTGTGAGTTCTTTTATGTTTTTTATAATAAACGTTTATGCATACCGCACCATGAGGAGGTTTCTTTTGTAATTATATAAATCCATAATGGACGGAACACTGCCGAAAGAGACATCTGAGAAGTGGACCCTCTGATCTGATATCGCTGCATTATCACCTCATCTGTGGGGTGAGTGCATACCCGAAAGGGGGCAATTCGGAGACACTCATAACACGTTGGTGTGGGAAGAATTTATAATTATTTGCTTGAAGTCTTCATTGGATTCACTCAGAAGCACATCACTGACTGTTCACTTATAGGGACTGTTTTAAAGTTCAGACAAATTCACGGTTTTACATAATTTATTGGCAGATGTGCCATTCACGATTTGTGATATTTTCTAGGAATGCCTTTTTCACTACCATGATGACACAAGAGCGATAAGGAATTTTTTACACTGTGGTTATTTAATTAGAGATTTATCACCACCACTGTATTAAGGTTTGCATTATATATACACGGAGTACTACTTATATTGTGATAATTACATATGTTCAGATAGGGATATTTATTTTTACTTTATTTTTCACTTTTAGCGCTGCACAAATCACACTTCATAAAGGAGGTATTAACCTCTGCAGGGTGGGGACAGGCCCATTACAAGGGAAAACGTTTAATTACTCTGCAGTTGGGCTTTTAGTGTAAATGAGCTCTGTATAATACTGTATAAACAGTATTAAGGATTATTTCCTGGAACAGTGTAGTTGGTTTGTGCTTGAAGTTCTACTATAACCCTTACAGTGCTGATCCTTTACCCACACAGTATTGGTACTGTTGCCAGAACATCAAATACTAGTTCTTACCAGTCATTAAATGTTTATTAGGGTTGCACAGATACCAAGTACAGTACTCGGTACGAGTACATGTACCGATACTTTTGAGCTCCAAGACTAGACTAGAGAAAAATTCAAAAATTAGGAGGTAGCTGTCATTTGTAAGGAGCACACGGAGCTCCTGGGATTTGTACATCTCTTTTTTTTAATGTACGATTTTGTTTTTATAAATATAAATAAAGGGATGCACAGATACCAGTTTTGCGAGTACGAGTACTGGTACTTGCCGCGTACTTACAAGTACGAGTACTGATACATTTTTGTTTATTGTCATGTGACAGTTTTTCTAAAACAATATCGACTAATGATTTCAGGACAGTGGTGGAGTGCCAGAGCCAGGTCCCAGCTGCAACCGCTGCAACCCTGGTAGTTCTCATGAAAATGCCAAGTATCTGCACTGGTACTCAAAGTATCTGTGCATCCCTAATGTTTATAGACATCAGGCTCAATAGCTTGAGATCTTCCTATATCTTCCCCTTGTGCTTATTATGCTGTCTTTTTATGCTTTAATACGGTATATTTTTTCATTTATAGCAATGTTCAACTTTCTGATAGTCCGTTCTGCTATTCTATGAAATACTATACGATGTATGATGGACACACTATTTGTTCTGTAGTCCACATTTTACTTGGCAGTAGTTGTTTTGACACTCTCAATAACAATACTGAAACACAAATGGCATTTGCTTTGATTGTGAGTATTTAATAATACAGACATCCCTTGTTAATTGTAGCATCCGCTTTGGACAAGGAAAAATTATTTTTTGTTATTCATGTTTTCTGTCCTAAAAACAAATCTGGTGGTTGTTTTATAACACAGCAGGTCTCCAAAGTACAATTGTTTTTTACTTTTCTATTTTTCAAATCACTTTATTTAATATCAGGATATCAAGTCTCTGGCTACAGTTTAGTTATGACTACATGTGTATTTTTATGCATAAAGTATTCAAATACAGTACAATACAGATTGCAAAGCTGTGCCAACTAACCTAGGCTATATCTGCTTTGTTAAGGTACTTTCTCTTAGTTTGGTGCTTTAACTTTGGAACGTATTTGCATAAGCTGACATTAATAGGCCACAAAAGAACAGCCAGCAGCGGTTTGGTTTCATAGCTTCTAGTTTTCCTCCCTGCGCTAAGGACGTTGTGTCCTCTGCGGGCGATTAAAATACAACAGAATTTCGTCATTTTATTTGTGCACGGAGTCCGTTTCAAACAAGTAGTAGGATTATGGGACAGAGCTATTCTGGGATTTGTGTGACATTTTCAAAGAAGTTTTACTTTTAAATTTGTTGCTCTTGTTGTAGGTGTTACAAAATTGTCATTTTTAAAATTCTGTTCTGATTTTGGTATGGTCTATAAAAAGTGTACAGCAAAAGACCTTGAAAGTTGTATTAGTGGCAGAGAACACAATTCTGCTGGTGCTGGCAGCTTATCTGCACTGGGGCCTGAGGAGTAAATGGAAACAATAAATGGAAATGGGAATGTGAAGGTAATGAGTAAATGGGAACAATGTATACTGCAATGTACTGTATACTAATAGTATAAAACTGATGGTGAGGGGGTGCATTTATGATTCCTGCCATGGGGTTGTCTTCTGTTTTAGTTTGCTATTGTCAGTGGTTTGCACCGTCACCTTACAAATCGTTAGTCCCAAGCTTGAACTTTGGCAAAAACAGGTGAAGTAATGGGTTTGCTTTACAGATCATAGGCAGGCCTTCCCTTTGTGCAGGTAAAGATTGAGGGTGGGGGGACTGCGGAATGGCAGCATGTTCTGTGTTGCACATTACAAATACAAACAGTGTTAGTACCTGAAATTGACCTTGAATCAGCTTCTTGCAGTCTCTACAGCAGAGCTGTAGTGTGAGAGGGAGAAGCAGCAGAAGGAACCAATCAGTTCATGTGCTGACACAAAGCATGCCGATGGGAAGAGAGAGCAGAGTGACAGAGAGATGAGCTCATCACTGAACTGCTTCTCCTACTGGCCAGTCACAAGCTGGGATGAGTCCAGGCAACCTAGGTTAACATGACATTGGCTGAATGATGCTGGCCATCAGAGTGAGGACATTTAATAGCTGCAAAAACAAGTATTAAGGCAGAAATCTGCAAAAATGGATGAAGCAATTGTTTACACCAGCAGCCGTGTTCAACTGCTGATGCACTGATCGAGCTGAATCGCACTTTTTTTTTTTTAATGGAACTTTATTGAAATGTCACAAGTGACATTTTGTTTCTTTCTATTGGCCCACTGCGGTGTGATGTGGTTGTATTGTGTCTCACAGCGGTGCACTTAAATAAGTACTGCATGCCGTATTTTTTTAAGTGCACACCACTGGAGCGCGGTGGTGTGAACTGTCACCATCCATGACAAGGCAGTTGGCTGTGCTGGAAAAAAATGGCCAGTACTGCCCAAACACAGATGGTGTGAACGGGCCCTGAGGCCTGGTTCACACTGAGCGTTTTGTAGCCCTTTTTGTTCTGCCTTAAACGCTCAAAAAATATGCCACCCAAAAAATCCCATTTATTTTTTTGGCCCCATGAGCGTTTTTTTTTTGGCATATTACAGCTCGTTTTGGCCCCATAGACTTAATAGGAAACGATTGAAAATGCGTGTTTGCTGTGTTTTTGCTCATTAACATCAATGAGCTACAATCTGCTCCTAAAAACACTGTTGCCTAGGTGTGAACAATGCCAGTTTTGTTTTTTTATCTTTTATTAAGCTTTTTCATTTTTTTCTGTGGCTGGAGTTCAGCTTCAGTAGTATAAACTGGCTCTGCCACTTTGCCTGTACTATAGAAATTACATGATGATGAATAGTGATTGATGGTAGTTGTTGCATTTTACTAGTAATTTGTAGGGGTTTTGTATGATTTCAAAATATAAGATAATGATTAGTGAGATATATTGGAAACAAAGCACCTTATATTGCTTTCCATGCTAGATTGTGTTGTTACCTAAAAGAGAACTATGGGGTAAGTGTTTTTCCCCATAGTTCTCTTAAGGGTCACGGGGGGGGGGCATATACTAGCATCCTCCCGTGACCCAAAGCTCAGTATATCGCGAGCTACTGCTCGAGGTATACTGAGACCGCAACAGCCGGGGCGGATCCCGACATTACTGTTGAGATCCACCCAGCTGCGTGAGTGACAGCTGGCTCTGCCTATCCTAGAGGCAGAGCCAGCTGTGCCAGCCCCCTCCCCCGTCCGTTCCTCCAGTCAGCGCTGGAGGATCGGAGAGGAGGGGAATCACTGCTGGTAGCCGTGTCTGACAGTTGAGGCTCTCTGCAGGGACATGATGGAGAAGTGAGCGAGCGACTGTGTGTTTGCTTACTTCCCGATCTATTGAGCTGACGTGCGGCAGTTTCATTGTCACGCGTCGGCTCGAACTATGAGGATGAGTGATTTTCACTCACCTCATAGTTCTCTGTTAATGATTGCAGGAGCACTTGGGGTCTATTTCTCATCCTATATTCACCTATTGTAATCTATAGCTCCTGTACTTTTTCAAGTTCCTTTTTCAACAGGAGTCTTATCCACAAAGTAGAGAAAAAGCCTCCAGTCTTGAGGTGGTGAAAACAATGACGTTGGTATGTTAATCCTCCATGGAAGAAAGCTAACATGCTGATTATATTTTTTCCCATTTATTTTCCAAGTGCTCATTTTCCTGTTTCGAAGTAAATACAAAAATACTCCTCGTAGCAGCTCTTCAGGAGAATATTTCTGCACAAGACTCCACCAGACCATTTATAGTAAAAAGGGCAGATTCAGCCTGGTTACGTGTCCACTAATATAAAATAAGATTTTTGAAACATGGTTAATAATGTAAACAGGAAAATAAGTTTTTATATTATAGTACAGAACTGTAGCTGATTTGCAGCATATTGGGATGGATAAAATAACTGAAAAAGCAGTACTTATGCTTAGTCACGTTTAGAAGCACAACTGTATGGGTAATTGTACTATATGAGTTAATTGTGAGTTATCAGTATGTGTGTGCTGTTTCAACATGTTTCAGTTAACACGTTAATGTTAGAGACTGCAAAACAAGGACAAGTTCCAAAGAGGCCAAATAAAGTGCAAGTGCCTTTGTCCAAAAAAAAAATCGGTATCAAAAAATTAGATTGGAATTGAATAAACTCCGCTTTGCATTTGATAAGTCTGGATTTCATGCCATCGTCAACATTTGAAACATGCTAAAATTAATAATCTAGTGTAAGAAGCACAAAATCAGAAACCCTGAGCAAAGTAAATGCATGATATATTCTGATGAGTTATCCTTCACCTTGTTTCCTACATGTAGACAGGTTTGCATTTGGACACAATGAGAAATGGAAAAACATGATATAGTCTGATGAGTTATCTTTCCTCTTATATCCTACATGTAGACAGGTTTGTGTTTGGGAAAAGCCAAGGGATATATTCATTCCACAGTCTGTTGTTGCCAACTGTTAAATGTTATGCATCTTTAATGGTTATGGCAGCCACCTTGTCATTAGGTTCAATGATTGCTCTAATTGGGCAGCACAGTTGCCGCCTGGGTTTCCTTCGCTTTCCTCCCACACTCCAAAGACATGCTGGAAGGTTAATTGGCTCCTGTCTAAATTAGCACTTGTACGTATGCATGTGAGATGGGGACCTTAGATTGTAAGCTCCTTGAGAGCAGGGACTGACATGAATGTGCACTATGTAAAGTGCTGCGTATATTGTCAGCACTATATAAATACCGGTAATAAATAAATTAGGTGTATAATAGCCAACAAATATTTTCGGGACTGGATGCAATGTTCCCTCCTGATGTTTCCACATTTGTGAATTATACAATACACCAAGGCTAACATCCGATGTCTTCACTGACACTCCCTGTCATCATAACTGCATATCGTTAAACCTAAATGGGAAGTTTTAAAAGACAGATTATGAAGTAAATTTCCACCTCTTTAATTCCTCAGAGAACTGGAAGCTTTACTTCTGAAAAAACTGTTTAGAAGGACTTGAATGTCGGCATCTGGCGGACTGAAACTGTTGTGAAGGCAAAGGATGGCCCTACTCTGTATTTATATGAAGTCCTTCCATGTTACTGTCATTTTGTCCACTGTTCATAAAGGGATACTCCGTTTAGCTCATGGTGTTTGCTGCAGGATCCCTTTTTCTGATTACTGAAGATTTCCCACAGACTTCTGTGAAGATTTGGGTTGATAGAACCCTTTAAGTGCTGTAAACCAGCAGAGCAAATCACCCCCTTCCAGAAGTCTCTATGTGGTTGGGTTGCTCTTTTAACCTGTCTAAGCAACTAACAATGACCTACTTTATTATTTTTTTATTTAAATACATTCCTGCAGAAAATGGAGCTAGTCATTGGTGAAGGTTTCCCTAATGTTCTTTTTAGAATCAGAAGTTCTTTTTTAAACTGCTAAGTCTGGGATAATTGTGTTAATTAGCAATGGAGAAGTTCAGACTCTTCCCTGGGTAGTGTAGCTTCTAGTAAAATATCTCTCTGACTTTTTCATATTTAATGTTTATGTTTTTTAACATGTCTTCCTAAATGCTTCTTAGATTAGTCAAGTTTCAGACCTGGTAACAGCACTTTTTTTTTTTTTTAATAGCTATTTGTAATCTCCTCTCTTGCTCATGTCGTCTCCAGAGGAGCTTGAGTGTGTGGTTGTGAGATTGTATTATGTTGTGGTTGTTCCAGTGTAAACATTTCTGGACTGATTCAGAGTTATAACTATCTTTCTAGGTTCAAGGTTCATAAAACCATAAACAAGACGTATGGTGTCTGACACATACATAAATATTACATGTAATAGCTATTTCGTTTTAATAATTTTCCTGCCCTTGAAGCATTACATTCCTTTCTGTGGTTGGTTATGATCACAGTGCTTGGAAGAGGCCCAGTAATTGCTTTTTTAGGAGGGAATAATGGGGCAAGCACTAATCAGGCATTGTAGTTAAAACGTATAAAATGCAGAGTGCCATACTCAAAGCAACCACTCAGATTTAAAGTAACACTGAACTCAGGGTATCTGAATGCATTTGAAGATTTATTGCCTAACTATTAATCATAATGTATCTTATTTGTGTATCACTCGGCTGTAGATCCTCAAATCATCTCTGAATTGGTGCTGACACTGTCCTTCCTTCTGGAGGGTGGCTACCTTTTATTCCCCATGCTCCCTATGTGTGGTGTAAAGTAGCCACCGCCCCAAGCTCGCTCCCATAATGGACTACAATCTCACGTTTAGTCCACTAATTTGTATTGAGATTGTAGTCCATCACGGGAGCGAGCTTGGAGCAGTGGCTACTTTACAACACACACAGTGACCATGGGAAACAAACGTAGCCCCCCTCCAGAAGGAAGGACAGTGTCTGCACCAATTCAGAGGTGATTTGAGGATCTAAAGCCGAGTGATACACAACTAAGATACATTTTTGTTAATAGGGAACTTGAATGCATTTTTGAAATTTAGCTCCTGAGTTTAATGTCACTTTAAATTTACCATAGTCAAACAGGTAAAAGATAGATAGATCCTGATTTGTAGCTGTGGTTCAGTGCATTTTGCATATTTTATTTTGCTTTAATAAAAGAGCACTGATTTAGCTTTTTTTTTTTTTTTAGCTTTTTGTGTTATTGTGCTCGTTAGTGATTAGGTTTTATAAATTTAATTACAGTTGGACACCTCTGTGTCAGAAGCCACAATTAATAATGGGTGCTGTAGTGTCAAGTTGGTTGGTGTCATCTCACAAACTGCATGTAATAATTATCTTCAGCACACCATATTATTGCATAAGACATTTTTAAATGTATTCTAAATGCAGACTTGCCACACTAGAGGGATTGTATTGAGATGAAAATGGGTACATTTCTGCTTCTTGCTATGGAACGTTCCCCACCTTCTGCAAATCAGTCCCTGACAGGGTGTGGATACATACATCAAAGGACTATAGTTTAATGGTACAGTACTTGCCGAATTTAGCCTGTGGTAGAAAAACCCACTACAGTAAGCTCCTATGACAAGATGGGGTCATGTTACTCAAACCTGCTAGGATTCTTCCAAGTGCGGTGCAGTCTGAAATTAGATGAAAAGCCCAGTAGTGAGAGCCTGGCTCCTTTGAGTGGCTGTGGTGAGTGGAGCTGGAAAATCAAGTACAGAGATTCCTGAAATATAGAAGAGGAAAGTATGTGAATCAGCAGTATAAATAAAATAAATAATAATCCCTGAAATAAATTCACCACAAAAAGTGGAACATATTCCCAGTTAGCCCAATGCTTAGCAAATACATGGCAGCACTCTTCTGTTTCTTTCTTCTTCGTACCTACGCTCAGGGGTACATAGCCTAAATGTCTGTCCTTCCTACCTGATTTTTGGTTATGACCTAGCTATGTTTGACATTACGTGGACTCTTTGTTGTGTTAATCTGAGTTTGTTTGTACAGACCTCTGTACATTCACCACCTGCTCTCTGGTTTGGTGTACGTATATTTGAAAGACTTGAACCCAACTTTAGCCAGTCTGTGCTTCTGACCTGGCCTATGGGATGAAAGTAGTAGTAAGGTCAGCAACGACTTGCCATGCATAGCAACAGGCTGTCCAGCTCTGTGAACTGTTATTGCTTTGGCAGGTACTGTAGTGATTTATGGTTTGGAACGTGTATGTTTTGAAGTCTCAAAAATCAAGTTCTTAACTTTCACAATAATGAAAATAAAGGAACCATTTGTTATAAAGCCCATATGTTGAGCTACAATTAATAGCCATTAATTATAAAGCAGCATATATAATACAGTCCCAAATGTTACTCACAGTCCTGTAGTTTTAATGCAAATTGGATAAAAAGAAGAAGCAATCATCTGATTCCATTTTATAAGCTGTTGTTGGATTTGCACCAGTTTCTTTAGTGAATTACATTATTTAGTTTGCTCCTTGTTGTCAAACACATCCAGCTATACTCCCCCCGTGATTGTGATTGCCAGTAATTAGCACCTTAGGTTATGGTTATATTTGCATTTGTAATGGATAGCCTTTTTCTTGTTTTTCCATTGGCAGCAAAATGTCTTTTTCTTTACTTAAATCTCAGCCCTAGGATCAGTCACCATAACCCATGATTTGCTTATTCTACAATTCCCTGCCCCATTAAATCCATTACAAAGCAGGAATTGGTGGATTTAAATCAGGAGTCTGACAATATAGGTCTTTATTGATAAAGAGAAGCAATTCCCAGGCATATTGGATGCATGCCTTTTAGGAATTGGCTTGCCCTAAAGTGCTTCTACCCTCAACAGGTTAAACCCTGATTCATAGAAAATGCCATTCAGCATGAGTTGTGGGAAGTGTGAGCTTTGACGGTAAGAATTTGTATTGGCTGAGGTCCTGCACTATCATAGAAAAAAAGATTTCAGTATTTGGATAATTCTAGCTATTTAAGTTCATGCCCTTTACAATGATTTCCGTTAAACATGATTAAAAATGCAATGGAAAATTTTACTAAAGCATTTGTGGGTCATGTTAGTTTTTCCATATAAAATCCAAATCGACGTCTAGGTATACACCAAGATGGCGGCGCCTATACCGCCGTGTGACGTCACCTGATGCCGTGCACATGCTGCGTCATGTGACAACATGCGCCCGTCTCCAAAATGGCGGCAAGCATGCGCATATAATAATTTGTTAATTCGGATTCAGACGAACCGACGAATCAACGGAATTTCATTGATTTTTCAGGTTCGTCCGAATGCACAAGCCTATATATTATATACGTGCAACAGTGTGCGCCGTGCACTTTGTTTTACTAAACAGTATGCATTGTTTACCATGTAGTCTAGGTTTTGTGTTCTATTTTTTAAAAACTTTTCTAGATGCATTTCCTTGAAAAAAGGGTCTGCATGACATCCTGACACTTTATATTTATAGTCTCTATTTTAGTTTGACATTTATTGTTTACCACATGTTTGCCTACTGTTCTTTTATTTAATAGGAATACTTATATTGTGCTTAAAAGTTTAATACCTTTAAATATATGTTTTATTTTTATCATGCTTATTAATCTGTTTCTTTGGGGCTTAACAAAATTGGAGGCTTTAAATGGTGCGGGAATTGGAGAAAGGGGTGTGGCCACTGAGGGGCACTGTAAAGCTTTCTCGCACAGGGCGCCTAAGGCTGGCCCTGAATCCAATGATTGTTCTCATTTGAATAACCGTTAATATAAAGCTTAAAAAATCAGATCCTCACTTCTAAATCACATCTGTTTATAAGACGTTTTGCAGAACTATTTGGGATGCTCCTCCGCCCAAGGTGAACCCTTGGATCTGGGGTGCATGGATTTCAGGTGAGTGAAGGATCATTCTTTTTTTAAAATACCCAAGTCATGCTGTCAATGTTCACAACTGGTGCTAAAGATTTTCTATGTAAAAATCCAACTGCCCAATACCAGTGAACAGATGCTTCTAAATGCCAGACTGCTGTCACACACAGTATAACTCATGCCATGCCCCCCATATTGGGTGATAGGAAGGCAGCATTTGTTTCTCTGCAAACCGTTTCAGGTGTGATGTTTTACCTTCCAGCACAGGGTCAGATTGCCATCATTTTATGAATCCAGCAATGCATAATACAAACTTAATATGCAAAAATAACCATAAACGATTGCATTCCACCACTTGCCACTTCCTGGCGTTCAGGTTGCAGCTCTTCATGTACAGAGAAAAACAGAGGAGAAAACCCACCTGGGGTTATGGGACATGGCCACTTAGGTAGAGGCTCTGCTAATGCCGCCACCCCTGAAGCAGCCGGTAGCAGCACTGGACTTAGGGGGGGGGGGTTAAGGGGGAGCTTGCACCAGAGAGCGACGAAGGCCTGGGGCACGGGATTTTGTGGATGCTCCCCCCGCCAAAGGTGAACCCCAGGAACAGCATCATGAGGAGCCTTGTCTGCACGAGCAGGGGGATAAGGTGGTCAGCAGGAATGGTGGGCTGCTCCTACCTGCAGACTTCATGGAAGTGGGCGAGCCCTGTCAGCTTCCGGGTGAGCTGAGCCCACCCTGAGCAAACAGCGTCAACGCTGGTTTTCCTTACGTCACCAAACCTCTGCACCTGCACTGGGTATGCATGGTGATTGTATGGTTTGTTTAGCAGGTATGCCAAGCTCACCTGAAGCTGGCAGGGATTAGGTGCTTGTGTACACGAACCCCAACATTCATCCTTTAGTGTTATTACCATTATTGATTTTGTCTTTCTATAATGTTTCAGGTTCCCAGTGTTGTGTAGAAGTATTGTAATAAAACAGAACTGCGTTCTTTACTACTGAGCTCTGCATTCTTTACGCCTGTGCTCTGCGTTCTTTACTACCGTGCTCTGCGTTCTTTACTACCGTGCTCTGCATTCTTTACTACCATGCTCTGCATTCTTTACTACCGTACTCTGCTTTCTTTACTACCAAGCTCTGCATTCCTTACGTCTGTGCTCTGCGTTTTTTTACTACCGTGCTCTGCGTTCTTTACTACTGAGCTCTGCATTCACTACGTCTGTGCTCTGCGTTCTTTACTACCGTGCTCTGTGTTCTTATTCTCTGGCAGTGCCCCTCCCTATACTAGACTCTGGATCCGCCCCTGACATAT
>NW_017307072.1:151600-182411 GCF_000935625.1 Nanorana parkeri | reverse complement strand
AAGACTACATGAAGCTGGCATCATATTGTGCACAGGTAGATGGCATTATACCATAATCATACAGCTATATATAATGAGCTCAGTGCTAACTTTACTGTGTTTCTAGAGCCTGTTTTTTTGCTGTCTAGGTGGCCATGCTAATTAATTTGAGCTTATGCACACCTCTTCCATGCTTGCAAAACTAATTTCTGGCCATACCACATGGCTCAACAAAGGCTGTGTGATTCTGATGCAGCTATGGTATTAAACTTTCACTCCACATGTTTCCAAAGATTTACTTAAAACCTTAGTCACACTGAAGTATTTTAAAACAATGTATAATCTACATTACTATACTTCCATAAAAAAACACCATTCTAAATGAGCCATTCAAGGGATGGGTGCACTTTCCTAGTATACACATAAATTCCAACTATATGCGCATTGTTAGGTACATGCTTTGTCATTATCAAGTCCTTCCCTGTTGAACCTTGCTGCAATAAAGAAATTCAATAAATGAGTACGTGAGTAAATCATTTGTATGAAACAAATACAAAGTGATAAAATTGTATGTCTCTTCATTGTGAACACAATCAATATTATATATCGTCATCTCAGTTTCTAGAGTGATGTAACCATGGAATGTTTGCTGTCAGTATGGAGTTAAACTTTATGCTCCCACGCAATAATGAGCCAGATCCACCATTAAAACCCTTAACCACTTGAAGACTGGGGTGTAAACCCCCTTCCTGTCCCGGCCATTTTTCAGTATTCAGCGCTGCGGTACTTTGACTGATGTTTATTCAGTCATGCAACGCTGTACTGAAATGAATTATATATCATTTTTTGGGAACAGAGAGCTTTCTTTTGGTGGTATTTAATCACCACTGGGGTTTTTGTTATTTACTATATAAAGAAAAAATATATATGCTTATCCCGGAGTTCAGCTTTAAAGATCTTTTTTACTTATTTTGCACAAGTAGGTTAAAGACTGTGAATAAATCACTAGGATTTCCTGTGACAAGCCATTTCCAACCCTTGTTGACTTTCCATCCTCTTTAGTGTCACTCTGATTATATTTTGTGATTGTTCATATTGTTTACGCTATCCAGTAATCTAATGGCCATGAAAAATTGTCTCTGTGTAACTGTTTTAGCTTTGTTGCTGGTGGTTGTGATAATATCTCCGTGGTATTTTCAATATGATGAATTCAACTGAAAATTTGTTTTGAAGATGCTGATTGTATTTCTACACATGGCACTTAGGGTCAAAATAGTTTTTCCTGTTATGTATTGCTAATCACATTGCACAGATTTATTGATTAGTCATTGACCAGAGATGTCTTTTCTAACCTGTTTTTGTGAATTCTTTTGGTTTTATTGTCAAGGAATGAAGGTTGTCGGAACCAGTCCCGTTCTCCATATCATTGGTTATATGCATTTGTCTTTATAGTATTTTGAAATATAGACTTGTGTCCTAAGACCATGATATCCACTATCTGGCCACTTAATTAGGTGTACCTGTTCAACTGCTAGATACCGCAAATATCTAATCAGCCAATCACATGGCAGCAACTCAATGCATATAGGCAATTAGACAAGACGATCTGCTGAAGTTCAAACTGAGCATCAGAATGGGGAAGAAAGATGATTAAAGTGACTTTGAACGTGGCGTTGTTGTTGGTGCCAGACGGGCTGGTCTGAATATTTCAGAAACTGCTGATCTACTGGGATTTTCATGCACAACCATCTCTAGGGTTTACAGAGAATGATAAAGGTAACCAAAATAACCAATCATTACAACTGAGGTATGCCGAAGAACATCTTTGAACGCACAACACGTTGAACCTTAAAGCAAAAGGGCTACAGCAACAGAAGACCACACCGGGTGCCACGCCTGTCATCGAAGAACAGGAAAATGAGGATACAATTCACAAGGGCTCACCAAAATTGGGCAGTAGAAGATTGGAAAAACCTTGCCTGGTCTGATGAGCAATGTTTACAACAACATAACATGAAAGCATGGATCCATACTGCCTTGTATCAGTGGTTCAGGCTGGTGGTGGTCATGGTGTGTGGGATATTTTCTCTGTTTTTAACCCTAGTAGATAGACAGTGTATTGGTATTTTGTTTTTTTGCAGGCCGGCTGGTGAGTGCGCTGGGAAATGTTTGCTTTTGTACTGTGTAAAGCCCTTACATGTGCACCTTGCTTGAAAGCTAGTTATGAATTGATGACTGCTTTTCCCATTTGTTTCACTTGTGGGGTATTTTTTGGCACAGTTTGGGCACCTTAGTACCAATTGAACATCATTTATATGCCACAGCCTGCTTGAGTATTCTGGCTGACCATGTCCATCCCTTTATGGCCACAGTGTACTCATCTTCTGATGGCTACTTCCAGCTGGATAACCGGCATGTCACAAAGCTAAAATCATCTCAAACTTTTTTCTTGAACATGACAATTAGTTTGCTGTATTTAGATGGCCTCCACAGCCACCAGATCTCATCCTTTGGGATGTGGTGGAATGGGAGATTCACATCATGGATGTGCAGCTGACAAATCTGCAGCAACTTCGGGATTCTATCATGTCAATATGGACCAAACCCCCTAAGGAATGTTTCCAGCACCTTGTTATATCTATGCCATGAAAAATTAAGGCAGTTCTGAAGACAAAAGGGGGTCCAACCCGGTACTAGCAAGGTGTACCTAATAAAGTGGCTAGTGAGTGCGTGTAATATGTCACTAGTAGAATAGCGTGAATAATGTACATTTCTGGAGATCATCTGTCAGTTTAACCTAAGATGCTTTGCTATGCTGGGCAGCAATTTGAGAAAAATCAGCAGTCAGCGCTAACCTTTCTCCCCCTCCACACCAGACATGGAATGTCTCTCTGCGTCCTTACATCCAATGCATGTCAATGGACCTGCATTAGATGTGATGAAATAAGTCCAGGGGAGAAGACTCTGACGTGACTAGTCTAGCAGCCCTGCTGGACTGAGGATCAGGTGAATATATCTGCTTTATTTAAGGCCCCTAAACAAAACAAGCACTTAACCCTTGACTTCTTACTGTCGCCTCCTTTACGTTACATAGGGGGGAAGCTAGGCAGCATTTTTCGGCAAATAAGAAGCACTTAAAAATTTAAGCAGCAATTTTTTTATATTTTGTGAATGGGAACATGTGAGAAATATAAAGTATATGTACTCCCAATTTGGCTGCAAAAGGGGAATTTATTTTATAGGGTTTTGATGTTGGGTTTGTCTCATTATTGTGTGTACGTGTATATGTGATGGTATGTGTGCGTCCTCCTCTGCTGGTGGGCCTGTTTCTGAACTGAACAGCAGGTGTGTACAGCAGGAAGCTGGGAGAGGCTGCTCTGGTATTCTACACATTCCGTAGCCAGCAATTGTTATTATTCACATTGTGAAGGGATGGGGCAAGGGGAATGAAAGGGCTCATTTATTACGAGGCTCAGGAGACATCACTACACATTTTTTATTGTTTCAAAGTATATGCTGCATGTGTTTATTTTTAGATCATTATATATAGAACCAGCATGGCACACCATAGTTACATTGTTAACCATATGTAAATATGCATTTTTGCTACAGGGAAAAAGGATGGTCAGTGTCCTCCTTATTATGGGTCTGATGTCTAAAGACTGTGGTAAAGGTCTTGTTGCAAATAGCAACCAATCAGCTTTCCCCTGTCATGCTTCCAGTCTGGGTTTGAAAATAATGTGTAATGGTTGCTATAGGAAACCAATCTCTTTTGCAATCTTTGTTACTATATGCTGTTTAAGCGTAAACCCAAAATCCATTTCTCATCATGTCTCAGTTTTTTAAGCCAATTATTTTGTGTGAATATCCTGCCAGTACCAGCATTTTCTGCTTCCGGCAGAGAGGGAGGATGCAGCCCAATGACCAACTTAAGGAGTGTGCGCATGGGAGGCTAACAATGCTGCCAATTTCAAGACAGTGGCTTAGCGTTGTCAGCCTGATGTGCGCACTCCTTAAGTTGGTCATTGGGATGCCTGGCAGCATGACAATGCTGCCAATTGCAAGACACTGGCTTAGGCCTCATTAACACAGCTAAATGTTGGCCCATACAGATCCGTGCGGCATGCACGGCCTTATCGGGCTGCTCCCAGGAAGGACGGGTGCTGCGTGTGATTTGTATGCAGCAGCCTGTTCTTCTCTTTGGGAGTACGCCGCCGTACACTCACCGGAACTGCACATCGGTGCGGTTGTCTGTGCTCAGACGCAGACAGGATCCACCCTGTCTGTGTACGAGTACAGACACGTGCACCTGCACGGATATGCAGTTCGGGTGAGCACACGGCCATATACTCCCATTGAGAAGAACAGACTGCTGCGTACAAATCACATGCAGCACCTGTCCTTACCGGGAGCGGACCAATACGGCCGTGCATGCCACACGGATCTGTACGGGCCGACTGCTGTGTGAATGAGGCCTTAGCATTGTCAGCCTGCCGTGCGCACTCGGGCTGCCTCCCATTGGCAGTGGGCTGGTCATCGGGCTGCCTCCCATTGGCAGTGGGCTGTTTCCAGCACACATAAGGCTGACAATGCTGCTCCTAATTTCAAGCAGGTGGTTCAATGTTGCCTGCAAGATATAGTAACAAAGATTGCAGGTGATACTTGTCGATGTTCAGCCAGTGTGGCCTGCAGTCTCCTTGGGTATGGCATCATCAATGTAATCCATCAATCAGAAGTAGGAGTAGGTGGTGTATTTCTATCAAGAAGAATGTTGAGACTGCAGAAGTCATGAAAAGTTTTCAGTTGAATTTGGGGAAACCACTTGAAACATTCGTTGTGTTGACCTATTACAATTGTTTTTATTTGATTTGTTCATTGCAAACCTTCACAAAGAAAGCAAGACTCCCAATCTGCATCTGCCAGCAGGGGACAGGCTTTTCTACTCGGTATTTTTGAACTGAGAAAGCTGGTTGGATGACCAGTGAAATGTCTTCAAGAAAAATACAGCAAGTCCAGTTGCCTTGACTTATTTTTCCCGATATACTTAGACTGTGGCTACTATAGAATGAAGCCAAACTGTAAGACAATGAACACCTTTTGTTTTGATGCATCTGGAATGTATTTCGCTGATTTAAATTGAGCTCAAGGCCTCATTCACATGGGGTTTATTTCTTCATACAGCGGGAAGGGCTGTGTGAAGAAGGGTGTGGGCAGCTCGTGCAATGCTATGAAGACACAGGAGCTGTACACCCTCACTCGCTGCTTCCCGCAGCTCTGAGTTTTGACAGCTGCACACAGACGGTGTACAGCTTCGGACGCAGACATGATGGATCCAGATCTGTACACCTTCTGTGTGCGGCTATCAAAACTTGGAGCTGTGGGAAACAGCGTGTGAGAGCGCACAGCTTTTGCGTCCCGCAGCTCCAGGCGTGTCAACGACCACCCCTTCCTGTATGGTGTAACGGCCTGTGTGAATGAGGCCTTGAAGTTCAAAGCTCTATGCAAATGGTCATTATAATAACTGTTAGATATTAAGGGCGGACCAAGCAAAATAAGTGTACTGAGCAAATACTGTCAGATTCAAACCCTGTTATGTATCCTTCACTATTTTACACTCCGCTGTGTTAATTTGGGCCTTTGGCTTTTTATTAGACCGACCTGGAGTGATCTCTGCAAGATCAATCAGGACCACACAGCTCCTCTATTTGTATGAAGTGATGAAGTAGTCTGCCGCAGGGAGGTCATGGGAATTTCTGGCGTTCCTTGCACAAAGATTCTCTATTTCTGCTCCAGAACTGTGCGGCTTCAATTTCTCTGCAATCATCTCTAATTATGACAGCTGTTTTGTTTTCTGCTGTGTAATTTGACATGAATAAAATGACAGGTTTAGGAATCGAGAGGCTGCGGTGCAATGATATTATATGTTTTGACAGCAAGGATGGGTGACCGCTGCAAATTCAGCCAGTCCTGCATGTACAAATGTAGCCTCAGTGTTTGACTGGTGACCAAAGATGTTAGGATGAAGGTGAGGTCACTGGGGGACAAAATAAACGCAGGCTGCATGTAAATATTTTAAGGAAGGGGTTACAAATTAAGTTTGCCATGGACCCTACAAGGAAAGAGGCTTGTTAGTAACTGAGCCTTAGGTAATATAAAGTATTTCAAAGCTCCCTGGCATCTTGCTGCTACTGACTTGTGGGGGACAACTGGTGGGTGGAGCTAATCATTTAAGTAGAGAAGCCCCTAGTGACCAAAAGCTTCCAGGATCAGAGCAGTGCACAGAGAGGGGTGTCAGATTAGTAAATGGAATAGGCACCTAGTTGTTTTATGATTTAGGCCGGATTTTAAGGTTAAATACTGTCAAAAACAGATAAAAGCAGCTAAAGTTCTAAGTATATCTGAGTCTTTTCTGAAAAAATGGAGCTTAGTACTCCTTACCTTTCATCCCTTGAGCATCTGCATTAGTCTTCGAGGCTGCCAATCACAATTAAGCTGGCCATACACTTTACAACCATTGCAAGACTTCATCTTGCGATGGTTGTAAGGTAATTAAAAGCTTGTACGATCTGCCCATCTTGGACCCGCTGAGGGGAGGGCTTCCGATGACTGCAATGCTGAGCGGGCAGTGTGCGCTTGCGCACACCGGCCCGTGCAGCATTTGTCTTACGAGTACGCCACAAACCCTCCGAAAACCTTATGATTTTCGGCTGGTTTTCCAACATGCTCGTAAGACAAAAGACGGGCAACCGCACAGTAGAAACGGGTGCACGCCTTCCATACACCTGCTGATTATTGTACGATCGCGGGATTTCCCGCGATTATAGTACGATAATCGGCAGGTGTATGGCCACCTTTACAGATCAAAAGGAAGGTGTGGGAGGGGTGGGGCCAAACTAGACGTTTACAAGAAAACATTGAGAACTGCATAAAACTTCAGCTGCTTATATATCTTTGGATTTACTGATAGTTTACCATGCATTTTTCACTAAAGAAGAACTTCGGGGGGAAAATTCCCCAGCCCCGCTGCAAGCGTTAAATGCTCATTTGTGTCTAAGTTGAAAAAAAAAAAGTTTACTCATCCAAACCTTGGATCCAACCAGCTGTGACAGCGTTCCCTCCAGCCTGTCTCTTCCTCTGCTGCAGCGATGTATGTCCCTAGACGTCTTCACGTCCTATACAGGTGTAGAACATGATGACTCGAGGATTCTTAGACTGCCGCAGCGGAGGGGAAGCAAGGCGGAAGGGAATCGGCCTAAGGGCAAGCCAGAGCTGAGGATCAGGTGAGTATAACTTTATTTTTGGAACCTGGACACAAATTAGCAGTTAACCATTGCAGTACAGGTGTAGCCCCACTTTGTGTTTTTTCATCATGATCAGGGCTCATGCACACAGGCGCAAATACAAGCGTATGTGCACGCAGCATAAAATACGTCTACATTTGCAGCTCCCCGGAGCCCCAGCTGCTGTGATTTCTGTCCTTAGGAATGTATGTCTGACGCATAGTCTGCGCATACTGAGTTGATTATTTTTTTTCTCTACAGTGATATCAGCTTCAGCATGGACGTAGTCAGACAAAGGAGTGGATCAAAAAAATCCCTTTGAAGTGAGTTGGCTTATTTCTAACCTCCTTTACCAGTACACGTGCACATTATTATTTATTAAATACTGCTTTCTGTTGCTTTTGGTTGATCTGACATTGCTATGCACGTTGTATTTTTTTATCTTGTCATTTGAAAGAAAAGAGATGCCCTGAAGTTTCAATTTAGCATTTTTGTCTAAAACTTCCTGATCGCTCTGAAGTGATGACGCAACTGTGACGGTTGGAGAATCCTGTGCAGCCATTTGTGTGCTCAGCACGCTAGAACACACTGTTTAATCTAAGTGTCTTAAGCTTCTTATGGCTCAAGGTGTTCTAAAAGACATAATCTTTAGTTAACCTCTTAAAGTCTGCTAATAGTAGACCTATGTCTTGGCAAAAGGACTTTAATGTAGATCTATTGTGGTTAATGTCTACTATATAATGTACACAGTCATGGCCAAAAATATTGGCACCCCTGCATTTCTGTCAGGTAATTCACCACGCTGAGCAGAAAATTGTTCCAATTACAAAGATTTAGGCCTAAACATTTGTAATTGCAACAATTTTCTGCGCAAAGTTGAGCATTATCTGACAGAAATGCAGGGGTGCCAATATTTTTGGCCTTGACTGTATTTCCATGTGAGAGATATTGAATCTGCAATGGGATTGTGCATGCTTGGATATGAACATACATTGTACTTTGATTATGACTAGACTGTTACAAAGAGCACTGGTTACTTTGAATGGACTGGTAGCGGAATGAATCATGTTTCTAATTTAAAGTAAAAACAGGTTTTTCCTGCATACACCTGCAAATAAACGTGGACATTGCATGCATTATCATGGTGTGTCTGTATTGTGTAATTCTACTCTATTCTGTGAGAGCACTGCTAGTAGGGTATATATTATGCCATTAAAAATATATTGACAGCAGTGTTAATTACTATAATATAATAATATACTATGTGTCCCACCATGATACTCTAGATAAGAGGAGGAAATCATGATACAGAGGCCGTGATGATTAATAACTCCTTCAATTGTGCTTCACTTATGCAAGCTTTAAATTAGTCAAGTGGTCTCAATTGGTTTTTTCTGCCCTCAATGTCTTACAGCACTTCTATGACATCTTGATCTAGAGCAGCCTTTCTCAGCCAGGATTTTGTGAAGACAAGCAGGGCTATTCACAGAAGGGTGAAGAGTTTGGAGAAGGCAGGAGAAGTTAACAATCTAGGACAACATAGCTGAACGGGAAAGTGAGCTGAATTGGATAATTTTTCCCAATCAGCTCCTGCCTTCTCCAAACTCTTCACCCTTTTGTGAATAACCCTGATAGTGTTCCTGCAGAGGTTGCTAGGGGTTCTCTGAGGCGAAGAGCATTTATCTACCACGTGACAGTGCCTGCATTTCTCCACTGACCACCAATGTAAGGGAGCATTTCTCCACTGACCACCAATGTAAGGTGGCATTTCTCCACTGACCACCAATGTAAGGTGGCATTTCTCCACTGACCACCAATGTAAGGTGACATTTCTCCACTGACCACCAATGTAAGGTGACATTTCTCCACTGACCACCAATGTAAGGTGACATTTCTCCACTGACCACCAATGTAAGGTGACATTTCTCCACTGACCACCAATGTAAGGTGACATTTCTCCACTGACCACCAATGTAAGGTGACATTTCTCCACTGACCACCAATGTAAGGTGACATTTCTCCACTGACCACCAATGTAAGGTGACATTTCTCCACTGACCACCAATGTAAGGTGACATTTCTCCACTGACCACCAATGTAAGGTGACATTTCTCCACTGACCACCAATGTAAGGTGACATTTCTCCACTGACCACCAATGTAAGGTGGCATTTCTCCACTGACCTCCAATATAAGGGGGTCCTTCTACCACAGACCACCAATGTGGGCAGTATTATTATCAGTTTTATTTCATGGTTATTGATGAAAATTATCTTGCCGTGTAATGCAGGAGTGTGTTAAAATTAGGAGACACTCTGGGTGTCAGAATATGCTAAGTATGCTGCGTTCTTTATTTTTTATTATTAAATGTACAACTTTTTGATTATGCTAATGCACAGGGAGCTTTAGATGATTTTTAGCAGGGGTTCTCTGAGGCCTAAAATTCATTTCAAGGGTTCCTCCATGGTAGACAGTTTGCTAAAGTCTGGTCTAAAGTCTAGAAAAGCCATAGATCATGATGCAAGGTCAAACATGCTGGACTCCACCTCCGCATTCAGTTAAAACTCAGTAGAATCTGGCCCATGGAAACCTTATCATTGTGCTTCTTCAAAAAGAACTGAAAGGGTTGGAGAGAACCCACAAGCCAATGTATTAGTGAGTGATGACTATAGGTTTATGTTTAAGAAAATGTAGACTGTTGAGAGAATTGGACCATCTGAAAATGCTAGCTTTCTGACTGCCATGCTCATCCACTTCACTTTGACTTTTATTATGCTTGTTCCAGATACATAACACAAATTATTGGCATCAAAGGCAGCCAGATAATAAGTATTCTTAGAAAATCGGCCTTGGTAGCCCCCATATTTCTCTCATTACATGTACTTCATTAAAAACAAATGCCATTCATGGCCCTTTTTAATTTGCCCAAACCATAAAACCCAAGATCAACATTTTGGGTGGTCAGAAATTTAGAACTGTAACACTAATATAAGGTTGGTTTGGAATAGCTCCAAGGTTAATGGGTGGATATAACTGTTTCTTTCTATACATACTCTCACTAGACTTTATTTTCCTGAAGAAGGTTCTGCAGCTCACAAATGTTATCTTTTGCTTTAAGTTTTGCTAGCCATAGAAAGATTTACAGAGCTTGGAAACGTTCCTGGTTGAGAAACTTGTATGATCTAGACAATTCTGTGGGTAAGAAGTCTGCTGTAGGTCATGGGGCAATTGGCTGCTGAATTATAAAATGGGAAAGCATTACAGGTCCCCCGTTAGTTGTGGAGGGGTTAGAGTTATAGTTGTGGCAACTAAGGATGCGCTCAAAGCTGTTTCTGGCTTATATATCACTAGCTACAAAAAAAATCCATGTAAACTGTATATTGTTCATATTGACTTGTACTAAAAAAGGGAAAGTTATTTATTTTCTTGACCTTTTTAGTGCTGTTTGCATTTTCTCATGTGGCATTTCATTTGGTGCCTGGGGTATAGACCACGAAAGCACATTTTTACGATAGAGAAGCACCACCCTTTGATGTCTATTCATATGGTTTAGGGCTATATGTCAATTTAAAATGTGAAATATGTAATTTAGAAATCGAGGACAGCTAAATCTCAAGATACTGCCCTGGTCTTATTTCTAATTTTTAAAACATATTTGGCAATAACTTCCTTTAAAGTAGTATTAAACTCTTAATCTCGTTTTCAATAATGAATCCAGATCAAATATACATTGCCCAGAAAAGTATTTCTTTACGTTTTTGCCCAAGCCCTTACAGTCATCAGGAACAGCTGGCTCCAACTCTCTCAGCTCTGCTTCCCTGAACTTCCTGTTCAGTACAATATCACAAGGAACAGCGCAGACTCCATCAGCTATCCACTCTATCTACTTGCTTGGAGAACGGAGGAGTGAGGAGCAAGGAGGAGGTAGGTGGCTTGCCCAACTGTGCCTGTGTGTTTGTGGAAACACACACAGCTTACTACCACACGCAAGGGTGGCTCTACAGGACCCTGCGAGGTAAAAGAGCCACCCTAACACAAGATTTCAGGGCCAGCGCTCAGGGGACCAGCTGATTCTGCAGGTCGCTAAAACTTTTTAACATCGAGGAGCAGCATTCATTGTAAGTGATTTCATCAGCATTCAAAATAGCTTAAAACCATTTTGAATATCACTTTAAAGCAATGGCAGTATGGTGTGGTTGTCACTTAGCACAATGAAGTAGTTGTAAAAAGTCATCACTAGTGAAAGACAGTGATCCAGATCCGCTCTTCTATCAGTCAACCAGATTTTGTGTTCTGTATGAGTTTAGATAACCAATATGTTTTGTTTTCTCCTTCCTGCCTGGTATGCCAGGCATATGAGCTTGCATCTCCATAGTAAACACTTGCCTCAGCTTTTTTTAATACCAATTGGGATGTCCTTGAGCATCAGGAGACTTTTACAGGAGTGAGTCCAAAGAAATGGAATCCCCCTTCTGAACCTATCATGCTGACTGTCCTAATTATTGTTGTTTTTTTGTGCCTATGGGAACATTTAGGCAAGCATTACTCTACAATGTCTGTAAATTTGGGCTTAGGGGAAATTCAGGGGGGGGTCCTCCCCCGGTCCAGAGGTTCTCTGGATGATTGGAAAGCAAAACAGAAGACGCATACCTTGTGGTGTCGGCACATCTATGCAAATTTATGTCTCTGGTGTTTTGTTTTATTCCCACAATAGGTACTACACTTACTATACACTATAGAAGAACAATTCAATCAGATGCAGATGAGGCAAATAAAATATATTTGCAGAATTTTATGTCTGGTGAGGTTGGATTCATAATGTTTGTCTGCGCATGATTGGCTCCAGACTCCTGAGGTTGGATAACATGACACTAGTGACATGTTCAGGAGGATTATGATGCAACAATAAAGGATCAAATTCTTCCGAATGGCTGCAAATCAATTCATTCATCTCTGCTCTGTTCACATCTGGGGCTGACAGTGACTGCATTCCATAAACATTTTAGTAACATTTACCAAATCATTTTAGCAACATCTACTAACATCATAATTACCTCATTGTCGGTATGCCATTTATGCATGCATAGACGTATGTGTTTCAATGCTTGCTATAGTATAAAGGTTTCCATTGCTGAAAATATCATTCAAATTATGCAGACGGTATCATGATTCTCATTTCCCTTTCAATTCAAACTTGTTCCCCGTGTCTGGCATATCAGTTATTTTAATATCTCTGTATTTTCAGCTTTCTTATTAGACATCTGTAGGTATGGTGAGACTTTGAAATGCAAATTACAATTTTCCCTTGTCATTCTAAATGTTAATTTTCTGGGAAAGGCTTATAAGCTTGTTCATTCTTTGGATGTTTTGCATATTATCTGGAAAGCACATGTGAAAAGTTTTCAGGCTGGCCACTTCCCTGGGTTGGAAAATATACTACCCGCAGTGCAAGGGATATGACTTTTCCTGCCCTCGTGTTTATATTTACTAACTGAATTGCTGAAAACAGATTTGTGGCTTTCTGGATATCTATAGCCTAAAATAAGTGAACTTTGTTTCTTAGGTAGGTTTAATCATCCTTTATCTGTTCTCTGCTGAGCTTGCCTTATGTAATATTAATATATTTCTTAGGTTAGGCTCAACACCTGCCAAGTTCACCCCAAATGCAGGGTAAAAAAGGGTGCACTGAACAGACCATTTGTTGAGTGTTGGGCTGCACCATGCTGACCTGAGTGTGCCATGCAATGTTCAGGCCGTACTGAACTGGAAAGCCAGTTCTTATAATTTCCTATATGTCAGCCATGGAAGGGCAGCCTTCTGCACACATCCCAACAAATAGTTATAAAGAGGAAGGTTCTTTACAGCATGGAAGGTTTGACATGTTTGCCACTTGTCTGCTGATATTTCGGATATGTTAAGCAATAGCTTCAACAGCTGTCAATACTGAAAGTAATCCATATTTGCTGTGAACTTTTCAAAGTCTTGTGTGTAGCAAGGAGGGACTTGCCCCAGTGCTTTTTATTATATATTCCTTTGTGAGGAGCTTGTGTTAGGACACCTAAATGGACATGCTTGTTCCAGGGTACTGACCCACAGAATAGCTAAATAGTGATGCAGGAATAAGGATGACATGATGGTTCAAGAGTATGGGCTTTCAAAACAATGGCAGATTCCATATCTTTATTCCGAAAGAATATCTTAAATAACATCACTGAATCACATTAAGCACAAGGTAGTTTTATGTTTATAGATGGGAACACATTGCTTGATATTAGGGATGCACCTATATATCAGCCGCCGAAACATATCGGTCGAAAAGGGCACTTTTGGCTAAATGCAGAAAGTGCCATTTTCCTGCGAATACATCGGCTCATCATAGGTTTCTTTCCTTCCCGCTGGGCGCTGCTCTATGTCCCAGCGGGTAAGAGAGAAAGTGACAGCCAGCCAAGCGCTGCAGGAGGAGAGCGCTGTGAGCGGCCGGTGTCTCTCCTCCCACACTGCTCAGCTGCCCATCACAGTCCGACAGAGCGGCGTGGGGGCGGAGACAGCCCGCGCTGTCACAGGAGGCTGGCCTCTCCTCCCTGCTCTGCTCGCTCAGCCTCCTGTGACAGCGTGTCAGAGAAGAGACTGAGAGCAAACACTCAGCGATCAGTGCTCGGTGAGTGTTTGTACATAATTGAGCACATGGTACATAATTGAGCACATGGTATGTTAACTATAGCCTCAATTATGAATGAATGGGAGTGATCTACATCCCCTCCTGTTCATTCATGATTGTGGATATAGTAAACACACAATTCATTTATAACGGGATGCCTAAAAAGAGATAGAGGACTTTGTGTCCTCAATCTCTTTTTCTATTTTAAAAGGGAAATATTAGGGGTCTGTTTATACCCCCAATATTTCCCCGAAGCCCCTAAAAGTAGAAAATAAAAATATTTAATAAAAAATGAATTCATAAATTAAAATATATATAAAAATATTAAAGTTAATAAAAAATAAATAAAAACAAAATATTAAAAGAATTTGAAAAAATTAAAATAAAAACATTTTCGGTTTCGATCTGACAATTTCTAAATTTTCGGTTTCCTTTTTTACATTTCTATTTCGGTGCACCTCTACTTGATGTCTCAATTTATGTTAAAACATTAATACAGAGCAGAGCTGTAGAAATTCTGTTACCTCACATTTTCATTTTCTTGCATTTGAAGAGCAAATTTATCCATAGAACTGGTATGCCAGTTGAAGGACAAAATAAGACTTATTGTTGCTCCTTGTTTTCTAATTGGGTTGGAATTATGTCGTTTGGTCTTGTATATATCACTCGTTCAGAGTTATTTGTTTATACCTAGAAACGGTCCTGACAAATGGCTGTAATAATCCAATGGGAGAATGACCGTGTGCATGCTGCTTTAATTTGAAAATAAAGGTTACAAAACAAACTGGGATATATTGCTCCAGCAAAGTCGTTTCTCTCATCTAATGAGTTGGCCTCCCTTTATTATTAATGTCCATGTCTAATGTCTTGGTTTCTACCAAGTGGCAGAATATAAGTGTACTTTTCAATTGTAACTCAAGCCTAGTTGAATGTGCAAACTGAAATTGTGCAAATCAGATTGAGCTGACTGACCTTTACTGGTGTGGGCAGTCTTATTTGCATTAGATATGTCGATCCATAGTATACATCAAATCTGACAGGTTTAGGAGATTGACTTAAGTTCTGTACTACCATAATGTGTACAGATGAACTGGTCCTATGAGTTGGATCAATGTGGCACTCATACAGCCACATCACATGTATAAACTGGTGCTAGCCTAAGTATGGGTATCTGGCTCCTCTCTGGATAGTACTGTACTGGAAGTCAGCTCCTGTCACTATCAAGTTCTGAACTACTTATCTTACAGCAATGTTACCCTAGTAGTGTCACTGGAGTGTCACCTTGCATTTTAACATGTGTAAACACAGCTTATGAAGCCAAGTTTAATTAAATTCTGCTGTACCTATAAGCATACCACATATATGTCAAATATGTCAGATGCAGTCTGTAGTGACTTTTCAGACAGGATATTCTGCTCCTCCGTTTTCCTCCAGGCAACCTGGATGTTCTTCTCAGATCAGATTTGACATAATCTCTTTGATGTAAATCTATCTCCAAATAAATATGGGGATTGCAGTTTCCTGACCTCCTTCTGAAAATGCTAGTTACCGGACTGTTATGCTAACCCGCTGTTTTCAATTGTGACCCAGGACCAGTATATAGATCAGAACAGTCAGAAGCACTTATCTATATGCTTATTCCAGGTCAACAACCCTGAAGGACCGAAGAAAAAGGATCAGCAGTTCAGCATTTGTAGAAGGTCTGGAGTGGTACTGCAGCCGCCGTGCTTTACTCATGACACATTTTATTTGAGATCTGGGCATTGAACGCTTGAGTCAGGTGCCCAGATCTGTTGTTAAAACCCATTTCTGGGCTCAGGATCACTCTGCACCCCTGAAAAATGTCTATACATACTTTTTCTTCAGGTGTACTCAGTTTGGTCCAGTGACATCACAGGTTTTTCGCACCTTCTTCTTCCTTCAGCGGTAGGCAGATCCTAATTGCTGTAAAGAGTGGGTATGCATAATGTAATTTTAACCGGTAATTTTAGGATTTGGGGCGGGCCTTTGAAACATGGACTCATGGGAAATGTGTTGATTGACTCTGGACATATTTCAACCCAGAAGTAGACCTACACTGGATTGGTGAGCGGGTGAGGCTGCTTGGAACAGCGCCAGAGAGAAGGCGAGTATAGCAGCAAGAGCTGCTTTTTTTTATTTTTAATTCATGCTGGCCAATGTAATTGTCCATTCTTTCCTCAAGCTAGAGTGGGGCTTGAAAGGAACACCTTAATATCAGTGCGCATGGAGAGAAGTGGGCGACTGGCAAAAAAAATCAACTCTTGAGACCAATGTTAGGGTCCATTTACTGTTTTTATATATATAAAAATGCAGCATCCAGTTAGCTTAGCATATCATATCAGACTAAATATTGCAGATCAATGTTGAATCCATTCTAGATTCAAAGTAGCATCACATCCAAAGATAACCAAGACGTTTGCAGCCATAGAGAATTAATGGGAATTTATAATGTTTGTAGAGTACTTATTACTCTGGGAGATTAGATAGGCAAAGAACAAGACAAATTATACTGTAATCCAACAGGTTTGCGTAGATGAGAGAAAACATTTTCTGGAAATGCATTTTTCATTGCTAATGAGGAAGGCAAGAGGAATAGACGAATAATGATAATAAGCAACTGAACCATCTGTAAATGTGTTTGGCACACGTATTGCCTGTGGTTCCTAAAGCACGGAGGCAGAAATGTTCCTGCGGCTGAAACCATTAGACATTATTTAGAGGATGCAGCGGGTCAGAGTGGGACTTGCATCTGATTCCAGGATGACATCAGGGGACTGAATACTTGGCCGCTGTTCATACTAAAAATCTTATGATAATGTCACAGAATCCACTCTACTAATATAGGCTATACAGATTATTTGGTGACAGCATCAAGCAGACCTAGCATCACATATATTTGTCCATGTAAATGCATTCATACTAATGTGTAAGTGATTCTTACAGGTATGTATCACCTCTCGCAGAGATTACAGTAATCCTGCCAATGCCTTTTATTTTGAATGATAAGATTAGCCCCATATTTGTTCAAGCATCATTCGGGATCACCATTAGGGATAAACTTGGGTTCAGACCGAACGAAGCAGATCTGGACCTGTAAGTAAGATGTCAGTGCTAATCCAAATGGCTGCAGCTGGACCATTCTCCACCACAAAGATGCATGTGGCGGGGTGGGATGCTGGTGACATCATTGACCTTATATGGCCACATGGTACATGTTCATTCCTGGTACCTGTAGACTAAACTGTATGCTCTTGGCTGTGTGCATGCAGGTCTAATACAGCTTATCTTCATGCCACAACTTATTATTTATTACAGATATTTATATAGCGCCGACAATTTACACAGCGCTTTACACATTCACATCAGTCCCTGCCCTCAAGGAGCTTGGAATCTAAGGTGCCTATGTCACATGCATACATACAAGGGCCAATTTACACAGAAATCATTTAACCTACCAGCATGTCTTTTGAGTGTGGGAGGAAACCGGAGTACCGGGAGGTAACCCACGCAAGAACAGGGAGAACATGCAAACTCCTTGCAGATAATCTGGCCAGGATTCAAACACAGTTCTTCAAGGCAGAAGTGCTAACCACTAAGCCACTGTGCTGTCCTTAGCTTCTTTCCTTGTTATAATGAGTCTGAGTGCTTGAGGACTTGGGGAGGAGAAACTGAGGATTGATTTCCTCTAGCTTCATGCATACTGATGACATAATTCGCCTTGGTACAGACACACGACTGGAGCGTACTTACTGCTTTTTCTTATACTAATGCTGGGTATAAAGACATATAATTTAATTTATTCATACAAACTTGTACATTTAATGGTAGGCCCACTTTAAAAAAAATTATACTGGCAGGTACCTGCAATAGAAGAACTGTTATACTCACCTCTGTGGCAGCCCGTTTCTCCTACCTTTCCTTCGCTTCATTGCTGCAGCCTCCATCAAGATCTTTAGCATTTAACACTTCTAGGAGTATCGGATACCTGTGTCCTCCACCATATTTTGGGGTCAGTATTTATGTGGAGACAGGTTCTTGCAGATTTTAACCAAACAAAACTCTGGGTTGTCATTATTATTATACAGGATTAATATAGAGGCAACAGTTTGTGCAGTGCTTTACAATATAAGGCAGACATTACAATCACAATACAAATCAAGACAAGATGGTAAGGAGGGTCCTGCCTGTGAGGGCCCACAATCTAAAAGACATGATGCAATAGGAGTTACTCTGCGTTACAGGTCTGTCAGTCAGCATGATGACCTTTTCCTGGTCTTATACTGCAAAATAAGGGGTTCTTCCTTAAAATATATCTTAGGCTAACATCTCGCGAAAAGCTTAAAATGCCTTTTCCTGTGACAACTCAAAATGTTCAATTTTTCCTCATTTTCAGTCCTGGTATAGTCATCAGGACAAAAAAAAAGAGGTTGAATCCACCCAGCAAGGACACAGACAACAATAATAAAAAAACAACAACTTTTGAATCGTTCTTCTTTTGATGCTCTTTCTTCTGTGATTCCAACAGCACTATTCTGGTACCTGTGAACCTAGATCAGCTTTCTGCAATTATTTTAATGCTAATTTTAATACTAAGTGTACTGGAAACTGTATGTATGCAGACTAACATGAGATGCAGCGTCACCTACCACTTACCTCTTGAGCAGTAAGAAGATGACAGAGGTCCTGACTCTCTCCCCCCTCTCCAAAATAAGAAAAAAATTAGCTTTAGATACACTTTAATGGCTTGGTAAAAAATAAAATTGCTGGCTAATTGCAGAGGATTTCAAGCATGGCTAAAAAGCTCTGTACAAACCGTTGATCAAAAATAGCTATCAAGACAGGCTGAATATTAAATATGTAATGTTTTTGGATATTTTTTTATATAATTATGTTTATTGCCTAGTATGGCACAGCCTGGATTGTGACTAGAATGGTGAAATATCTTGAACTCTATGTACTGTTTCAAAAGCTGTACTCATTTTTGAGGATTAGCCTAAGCAACCACAGTGAGCATTCTTTATAGAACAAATGATGATCCCAAACATTAACTTTCCTGTTGCACATTTACGGGTGGCTAATGGCCAATAACCATGTAAAGACTGTTAATGCATACATCTGCTGTAGCTGGAACTTTCCACTTTGTTGTGGTTTCTTAGTTGTGAAGCTGCTGGAGGGACTGTATATCTTATTCTTGAGTGGAACAGACTTCCTGATTTTATAATAGAGTAAGGACAAAATGTTAGAGTTCATGGTACATTCTAACTTTGTTTCCTTTTACGCTTTATATAGCTCACTGCGGATTTGGAAGAATATGATGTAAATACATTGTTTCACTGACTTTTGAAAGCCTGTTTTTGTAAATAGTAAGGTAGCCATTTAGTGACAGCCTCTATGCATGCATCTTTACAAGAAAATCGAGTGAAAGCAGTGAAGCGCCACGAACTGCCCCAAAAAAGCCGGGAAAGCTGAGAGTCTAGAAAATAGGCACAAAGGGGGTGCCTTTCCTGGTGCAGGTCAAATTTATTTCAGTAAACATAGAGTTTACTCACAAACATGAGTGTCACACAGCCATGGAATAAGAGCTGACGATATCTTACTGCATGTCAGCTCTTATTCCATGGCTGTGTGACACTCATGTTTGTGAGTACTATTCGTTTTTTTACTCTATGTTTACTGAAATAAATTTGACCTACACCAGGAAAGGTGCCCCCTTTGTGCTTATTTTCTTTACAAGAAAATCAGCAACAGCAGCTACCATATTTTATCCTGACAGCTGCAGTTGCAAATCTAGCACAATTATTCCTAAGATTTCTGTAAAAAATACACTTGTTATTTTAATTGTGCAAAAGCACAATATATTACCCAATTTCTTTGTAAAATATGATGTTTTGGCGGGTAAATAGATACCCAGCATGCCAGAGTTAACATTTGTATGCGCCCCTGAAACGGCAACAAAATACAGTACCTCAAATTGTCCACAGAGAGCAATTTAAAAGCCCATACAACTGATCAATTTAGAGTTAACTGTGAATATTGGCCCTAGAATTATTGCTCTCACCCTAGAGCATGTGGCGATACCTAACACGTGTAGCTTGTTTTCATACGTAGGCGCACCCGACGCGTGTTTATGTTAGTATGCATACATTCGCTTGGGCGGGAGAATATAACTTTTTTTTGGTATTTTTACATTTCATTTAACTTTATTTTGTAAACTTTTTTTTAACTTAACTTGGTTGTCATTACATAGGGGGGCTCACCAACCCCCTATGTGATTTGATAACATATTAGTGGTGACTTGTTCTCTTTAAGGTGACATAAGGGGTCTATTAGACCCCTAGTGTCACCTTTCCACTTCAAAGAAGCTATTGGAATGCAGAACACTGTTGAATAGCTTCTACGCTGGCTTCTTTAGCTGGGAAATGACAGCTGGAGGTGATAAATTTTAATGTCACTTTTGGCTCGATTCAGCAGGGAGGAGATCGGCGAATGAATGTTTGCCGGTCTCTCTCCCTTCTTCCCGTCAAAACCCATTATGGAGGGGGCGGCCAAGCCCAGGAAGCAAGGCGGGGGTGTTGAGTGGGGGGAGGCCCCTGTTCACCGGCCCATGGAAGTGATCTAGCGGCAGCTCAGTCACCAGAATTGCTTTCAGTGTAAAGCCAGCAGTCAGCTTTACACAGATTAACACAGTCTGTTTACAGGGGCCCACAGCCAGAACCATAAGGGATACAGTGCTGGCACCAAAAAGGTAAAAGTATATTTCCACTCTTGGGAAATTGCCAAATTGGGATGACATCTATTTTATATATTTGTTACATGATTCTCATATACATATCATAACTTACATTGCTGCTTGCACAATACATGCTCCATTCTGACAGAAAAGGTGTTCTCTGTACTGAATTTCCCTCTAGAATGCAAAGGGGCGGGGCGTTTAATGTCAACATTATTGCATCTTGCAAAAGAGAACAAGAGAAGATCCTTGTTATGGCTTCCATGCACTTTAAATGTGAATGCTCTTTAGCTTAGCTTTCATTTGGCTGGTTAGCCTCGGAAGGCAGTCCTTCAGCACATTTCTTTTTGTATCCAGTTCCAGACACTTCATGAAGTCATGTGATGTACAGAAATAATGATTAGGTCTGCTGGAATGAAATCAGCCCAGCTGTTATGAAAGTCACCATGATTGTGTTCATCACAAAGTAGCAATCATTTCCTGATAAAGCCGTCTGCAGAAATTGGGTAAACATTTCCTCCCACTCTAATAATTACTTCAAATACATTAGCATGGAGTTGCCCTTTAATTGTGTGTAGCAAACATGAAAACCCTGGTTCTAGGTTGAATCAAGCAGAGTAGCCTTTTACTCCGACTTCAAAGGTTCTTATCAGCACAGTTTGTTATCTTCTTGTATGAGGTTCACAACTGAGGTCTTTGAAGTCTAGAAAACACAGTAAGCCAGAGGCTGCGTTTTACTGTCTGCCTTCATTTAGGGATTGGTGCGGTTTTCATTATTTCCCCCCCACATTTTTAGGGGTTAGGGTGGAAGCTGGTGCAATATTACGTGTGAGTATATTACAAGACAAATCGCAGCGGAGGATTGTAAAATCCACATATGGGGTATGTTGTATTTACCCAGATGTGGTGGATTTAGGATTCTCACTGTTCTTGGTGATTTCCTGTGGCACCGAGGCATTTGTTGACTTAGCTGGAGAAAGTATATTTCTTTATCCATGTATAATAATAACATAGGTTCTCTTTAAACTGTACTACTGTACACAATATTTCCTGCTTTCAACAAGATGCAGGATTTTTTTTTCAGTCCACTGTGATTTTTCTCAAAATTTACTCAAAAATCACAATTGTGTTTTTTATATTTTCAAAAGGAATTTGGCTTCTTATGAACTTTAAAGAGGAACTACAGTAATTGTAAAACTGACCCTTGCAGTGGGGCTACCCCATGCACTGCAAGGGTTAGCTGCTTGTTTTAGTCTAGGGTCTAAAATAAAGAAAATGTACTCACCTGATCCTTGGTCCCACCTGGCTTCTAGACCAGTTCCTGCAGCCTCTTCTTCCCCATCTCCGGTGCTCTAAGGACCCATGATGTCATCACATCAAATGAAGGGGCATTAGACATAAGGGTGCTGAAGGACATTACATTGCTGAAGCGGAGGGGGAAGAGAGGCGAGCGCTGAACGCCATAGGACCAAAGATCATGTGAGTATATCATCTTCATTCTGGCCCCCTAGACGAAAATGAGCAGTTAACCCTTGCAGCGCAGGGGTAGCCCCACTGCAAGGGTTAAAAAGAGAACTATGGGGTAAGTATTTTTCCCCATAGTTCTCTTAAGGGTCACAGTAGGACATATACTAGCGTCCTCCCGTGACCCAAAGCTCAGTATATCGCGACCTACAGCTCGCTGTATACTGAGACCGCCGCACTAGGGACGGATCCCGACATTACTGTCAAGATCCATCCAGCTGCGTGAGTGACAGCGGGCTCTGCCTATCTAGAGGCAGCGCCAGCTGTACCCGCCCCCTCCCCCGTCCATTCCGCCAGTCAGCACTGGAGGATCGCAGCGGGGAAAAGGGGGAATCCCTGCAGAGACTAACAGTCACTGATCTCTGCAGGAAGATGATCGAGAAGTGAGCGAGCGACGGTATGTGTTCACTCACCCGATCTACTGAGCCGACCTGTGACAGTTTCATTGTTACATGTTGGCTCGAACTATGAGGATGAGTGATTTTCACTCACCTCATAGTTCTCCTTTAAGTAGGCTATACACACAGCAAATTTTGGCTGGTTCTTGCTGAAATTTGCTGCAAGGGTGTCGCTGTCGGCACCCTTCCCCCTGGCATGCCTCGGTCAGCTGATTGAAAGAGCAGGTTATAAAATTCTTAGCTAATCGGAGCTAGCAGCCAATCAGCTGCAAGCTACATTCGGGTATTCTGACAGCAGCCTCTTTCAGAGTACAAAAGAAACAGCAGGAGATTCCTCCATCAATGCTTGTATATATTGATGGAGGAATTTGTTCTATATTTTTTTTCGCTCAGCTAACAGAACGAAAAATAATAGAACTGTATATACCCGGCTTTAGTCTTTCCTATAGTTCCTTTTTAAAGTGAAATTATATTGAAATGTTAACATAATGCTGTGCTTTCCGGGACGGATAAATACAGACCTGAAAATACCACCTTTCCTAGAGGAAATGTTGCTCTGGTTTCCCTAGTTTTCTATGTCTGAAGGTCTAGAACTTAGTCTTGTAGCTTCTGTTAAAAGGGAGGATCAAAGCATACATATCTCACATTTTGGCTCCTGAAGTCTGAGCCGTGGGTGGCCATGTTGGCTCCACAAAAGTAGGTTGAAAAATCGAAGGAGCTGGGTGGAAAATTGTTGGCTGAATAGTGACTGCATCCAATCAATGTAGTCACTGCTCGGTTATTCAGACAGCCACAAGTAACGGCAGCTGCCTCAATACAATAGCTGCCAGTGCAGTTTCCTCCATCCATGTTGTTTAGCATGGATGGGGAATCGTCTGATTTCTCTCATTCAGCCCGTGGGGTTAAACAAGAAAAATCTAAACATGTATGGCCAGTCATACACCTATAGAGTATCTGCAGATTTTCTGTGGTCAGATGGAAAAAGTGCACCAGATTCCTCCATCTGCTCTAAACTGTGTGGATGGAGGAATCTCCCACTGGGCCAAGCTTCAGTATCCTGCTAGTCGGCCCCGCTGGCTCTCAAAATACTTAAACAATGCCTGCAGCCAATCAGATTGTTCAGGTGTTTTTAGCTTTTGAGCTTTAATTCCAACGATGGCGTGCTACTGAAATTTGCTGAAAATACGTCACTCGCTGTAGTTCAGTTTTATACATTTAATCCTATAGAAAACGATCTATCAAATGTATTAGGGTGGCGTGGGCACAAATGAGGCACTACCTTTGTAAGATGAAAACCTTTTGTAGGTTGTCCAGTACTGTTTTATCATGGGTATAATTGTAATATTGGGAACTTTGGGATATTAATGTCATGTCATTAAAATGTGTTCATGTACGTCAGGTTAGAAAAAAAAGCCTAGATTGTTTAAAGCAAATGTCCTGTACAGACATCTCTATTTATTGACACTTAGACAAGCAGTTCCCTTCTTTCCAAATGCTCTATACCAGGGGTAGGCAACCTCAGCATTCAACAGCTGACAGCTGTTGTGGAACTACAAGTCCTATGAGGCATTGCAAGACTCTGACAAAGTCAGGCATGACTCGCACAGGCAGGCATGCTAGATTGCCAACCTTTGCTCTATACTGTTATTTTTAATCATTCCTTTTTTATTATACGTTACTTCTACAATTGCTTTTGTTTATATGCCAAAATAACCAAAACACTTGGGGAATGTTTTGAATCTCACCCTAGTGAACAATATGAACACACCTATTCTGGAGAATGGACTGCTTAGACGTTAAACATTTCATTTCCTAGTGCTGTTTTCTTGTATATGAGCAGTTTCATCTTAGGCCAAATGTAACATTCACTGCTATTGTTATGTTGCCAGCCAAGTTAAAGGTAAACTTCAGGCAAATCAGCTAAATACAAAGTTAGAATGTGTAATCAAAAGGACTTGTAACTCTTTTCACCCCTTCAAGACAGCACGGTAAGGACCTCCACTACAACAGTAGTACAGCTTGGTCAACAACATACCCCTGACTTATCTAATTGGACAAAGCAAGGGAAGAAGCGAAACTGGCATTGTCAGCCTTCTGCTGTGTCCTCCTATCATCATGTTCCAGCATAAATGCACTGATTAGTTCCTAGTGCTATCCTCCTTGCTCCCAGTCTGAATCTGCCCATGTACGCTTGTTAAGGAGAGATTAGACTGGTAAATAAACATCAACGTTCGACAGGTCAAAATGAAGAAAACACATACCAACATGTTAAGTTTAATAGAATGGAGAACTGAGCGATCACAGACCGCTGATCATTCAGCTCATGGTCTAATGTCAGTCACCACTCTCGGCAGGGATTCCGCCCTCCCCTCTCCCTGTTCTTACAGCCCTCATTAGAGGGACAGACAGAGGAGGGGGCTCTGGCTCTAGAGAGGCAGAGTCAGCCGTCAATCAGGCAGCGGGGTGGATCCTGTCGTCGGGATCTTTCACGGTTGCAGCGTGTTCTATTGTTATATAAAGTATTGCTGGGATGTGTTGTCCTCTATAGCCTGTGCCATTCTGTATTGCTGTGAATATTAGGGCTGCACCATATATTGGCCGGAAATGGCACTTTTGGCATAATGCCGAAAGTGGCATTTTTCTGCTGATACAGCGGTGCATCCGTGCTTTCTTTTCTCCCCGCTGGACGCTGCTCCGTCTCCCAGCGGGGAGGAGAGAAAGTGACAGCCGGCCAAGCGCTGCGGAAGGAGAGCGCTGTGTTTGTGGGTTTTTTTGGGAGGGAGGGGGGGCCCAAAAAAAAAATCTTGCACCAGGGCCCTTTGTTCCTTAGCTCCGCCACTGACCCTAAGCGTGTCTCTACACTGTCAGCAAATAGCGGGCAGTAGCCCACCAGATGCTGACTCTGGGTCACAGGAGTAGATTTATATGACTGTTACGTACCTTCTGGGAGACAGGATGTGAGAGGAGGCTTCCCTTGCACCTTGTGTCCTGGGAGACTCTGATGATGGGAACAGAGACTAGAGGGACAACAAGTGGCAGGAGTGCCAGTGGTGTTGGGCACCGTGCAAGCCGTAGTCCGATGAGACGAGCCGAGGTCAAAATCTGAGCGGGCAATCCAGGTACAAAAAGGATAAGGCAAAAGAGTGGTCAAATAACATTTCCGAATCACAGGAACAAGGAATAGCTGATGATAAACCAGCAACATGGTGGTACTGTCGCTGAGTTTATATAGGGGAAGTGATGTCACTTCCTATGCGCCGCCATGGCGCGTTTCCGTGCTGGTAATCTACCGCTTATGCGCATGCGCAGGATGATGCGTTCGCGAATAGTCCGGGAACCTAAATGACCTAAAAGAGCACTAACCTCCCCCCAGAAAAATTATTTGGCCTTAGTTCTTTAGTCCTTCCCTGAATTAATCATGGTCTGACCAATATTAACCTAACTAGAACAGACCATGCAAATGTTTGTCAAACCCCACGTCTTCGGAACCCAGAAATTAGGATTTGGTCAATGTCCTTCTATAATGACCATATAACAGGTAGCTTTAATATTCTGTTTCGGTTGCAGAATGTGCAGATTGTCACACTGAGAAAATCAGCCGAGCTCTCAGGTCTCTGCTCCTGAAACTACCTATCATTACACTGATTTTCTACTTTAAAATAAATCTTTTTCTCGCAGCTGGGAAAGCAGTCATCGTGCTGGCAATCACACAACCTCTCTCCCCCTTTTGAATTCCCAAGAGAGCAATGTGCAGGTGTCATTATTTCCAAATATTTACATGTCACATATATTTTAAGATTTTGTATTAATGGGACAATATGCCAATCTCACAAGGTGCTCTAGAACAAAACTTTCAGTAACAAGCATCTTGTTTCTGAAATAGGAACATGGTGTACTGTCTTCTCTGAAGATTGAAGTAATTAGGAATACACCTTTTGTGTCTGTTTACAATGTATTGATATAATTAAGACAGAAGAGGAATGTGACCCTTTGTTTTACCTGATAAAAAAAAATCATTCTGTGTATGCCTGGTTTCATAGGGCAACTCCATGCAGATATACAAGTCAACTAAGGTGAGTTCAAGTGTAGGATTTAAATTATTCTGTGACCCTTTTCCTGAGAATTCATACTGGCTTGAACATCTTCACGGACCCATAGTGTGTACCTTTTTCTCCATAGGTAGCACAGATTTTCCGATAGACTACTGGTGTGGAGACCTTGTAATGATCATTAGAAGGGCAAAAAGAGAGTTTAACAAAAAAAAAAGCTTCTTAGACTGGTTATTTTATATGGGAGATCAGAGAAATGGGGCAAAGAGATGCGTGTAATTTACAAAAGGCAACTGTTCCATCTCTGCCAGTCTCTGGCTTCTAGCATTGACCTCAAAGATATTTATATTCATGAAAATGTAGAATTAAAGGGAAGCTGCTTAGAGAATCTTAGGTTGTAGAGTTACTTGACCTGTTTTTGTGAAGTTTGGCTGTGAGTGAACTTGGTAATCATGCTGTCACCCATGTCAGTTGAATTAGAGCTACACCAGAATTGGAGCTAAAAATGCGAGCCTTATGTTGCATTTTTTTGGGAGGGGGAGGGGGGGGGTGTTGTTTTTTTTTGGTTTGATTTTTACTCTAAGCTATATAAGGTATTGGTTCTGCTTTGCGTTGACGGTTCACACCAAATGTAGAGCCTGCTTTACTTTTTTTTCCAATGGAGGGCAGCGCAATGCAAGGGAATGGTGTGAACTGCTCCCGTTCACACCCATTCATTTTCAGATGTCCTTGCATTGGCATCCATTGAAAAATGGATGACAACGCACCTGGCGTGAATGGGGCCTTACTGTTCTATGGACAAAATGTGACAGAATATGCACATTAAATTTTAGACAACAGTGAAAGGCAAATAAATCTAGTAAATCAATGTAATGTTTACTTTTTATATTTGATCTTCCAGGTGGAATACCATTTTTTTAATATTTCTACACATACAACATTGTATAACACTGTATTACAAATTTTTAATAACATTAGAGAAACCAGTTTCTTTGTAATAAGCTGCGACCACAGTTCACAGCTCTGGCACAGCTTCCAAGCCACTCACCCTAGCCTTTAGCTTCCAGCCATGTATAAATAGAGATGCTGATGATTAATTAAACTTTTACTCCAGTAAATGGAAACATGTAGCTGGAATAGTTTGAGGAAGGCCAGGTGGCCTGTGCAGACACATTGCAGCATTGTGTTATGTAAAACCCCCTTTAGATAATTGTTACACATAAATGAATATAATATATCATATTATAGAGTTCATTTTAGAAACCAGGTGTATCAATATGCTCCCACAGGAGATATTGAGTCTGTTTTTTTTAAAAATAATACTATGCAGGCAGTTATGATGTTTTTTATGAGTGCTGCCTAAAGTGCCCCTTTATTCCCAGATGTGTCAGCAGGATCATAGGGCAACTAGACTGATTTGGCATTACATGGCCATAGCTTCTTGGTCTTGAACTTTGGTGTTTAAACAAAATCCTAACAAAAAATTAAAGGGAAGAAAATGTACATTTTCCTATCATTTTAATTTCAGTATCTTCAGTTGGCTGTGGGTATCAAACAAACTTCATCTGCTCTCCTAGATTAAATATTTGAGGAGAACAGTTGCATGTCTTCTCACTACCTTCTTATTTAGGTCAATTTTGAGAGCCCTGGTGGACCTTTTCATGATTTTCATTATGCACCATTGGCAGGAGGAGGCCACAGGAGACATAACAACAGCAACAGAAAACATTCACCCCCTGCCACCCCACCTTCTACCGGGCACTGTATGATATAACACGAAAAAACCGCTGTGCTCCTGGTTTAAAAAAAATCTATTTAAAACTATTATACAGTTAGCTTTTATTAATTGTATTATTGATTAGGAAACACCAGATAAATTGATGGTTGATGAGCACAGTCTGCTGGCGCTTGTAAGTCTCAAGTAGGACTGTGACTATGTCTTGTAAAATGTTCCATTTCTTTCTAAAATATTAAAATTATGGCATAAATTGTGTACTTGCTGAAAATACACCGTAGTTTACTTTGTTTTCTTAATCATAATGGGTACAGGTAAAATATATGCTAATAAGTGTTGAAAAAAGTGATGGGGTCTGTGGCATTTCCCGATTATATTATACTACCGTATTATAATTGGGGAATTTATGAAACTGGCATCAAATTTATTTCTTGTCCTGAATAAGTTGGGTGGCAGAACTATATTTTATTTAAAGGACTGCTTGACATTTTTGTTTGTGTACATTTCCACCCTCTAAAGATGCGTGGAGAGATCAGTGGATGACTGCACTTTGATAAAAATATAGTGAGGGGAATTTATCAAAACTGGAGCAAACAAAATCTGGAGCAGCTGTGCACGGCAACCAATCAGCTTCTCTTGTCAGTTTGTTCACTTGAGATTTGAAAATGAAAGAGAGAAGCTGATTGGTTGCCATACACAGCTGCTCCAGTGTTTGTCTGCTCCAGTTTTGATGAATTCCCCTCATTGTGTGTTCATTGGTTCAGGACCTGATTGGTAACAAAATATATATTCCATGTTTTTTTGTTTTTAAAGATTTTTGTTATGTAGCATCAAAGTTGTAGCTCAAATTTATTTTTAATTCAAACCTATTGCACACTTAATTATTAGGCCATTCATTATACATTACATTTCCCATACCTGTGTCATTGCTTGAAGGGCTATAATATCACACACTGAATAAAAAATGTTTACATTCTATATATGTCAACCACACATAGCATAGCCCTGTTAATATTTAACCTTTAATATTAAAGAAGCTGGCACTTCCCTGATCTAGCTGTAGATATAATAATACATTGTTAAATTGGCCTATGAATCTCTAATGGCTATCCTTACATCCATCAGATATTACACTTCTGTGCCACTGTAAGCTTGAAATAGAAACCTACAATTGGGTCTCTGATCTCATTGTATTGGGGTAGTCATGAAAGAAAAAAAATGGAAACACGAATTGTGAATGTAATGTGACCTCCAACAGAAAGAAATGTACCAAAGTATGTGATTAGTGAAACCCTATTAGCGAAGAGACACAAATAAACACTTTTCCTAAGTAGTTGCATCCACCAATTTGAACATATCTACAAAGACAGCATTGTGTTTTACAATCATGCGGGACATAACGTACAGGCAAAATCGTAGTTTCCTTAGCTTGAAGCAGAGCTGCATTGAGCTTTAGTGATGAATAATATTATTTTGCCTTTAATAATAGTTCCCCATTGTTCTGTTATCATGTTGCATTCAAAACATTGAAATAAAGTCAGCTATGTAAGGTGCCCGCATACACGCATGACTTAATCTAATAAAATCTGTACATTTGGGCCTTGATTATATACATGTGTGTGTGTGTGTGTGTGTGTGTGTGTGTGTAGTAAATATGTGTGTTAATTATGACAGATACAACGCGCTGGGGTTGGTTTTATAAAGGAAGTAGAGGTTGTTTGCGTTGCAAAGTAAATGATCATAAATAAAGTGAACCTACGTTCAGTTGGAATACCCAAGCATTTGCAAGGTAAGCTAAAAAACAGGATTTATGCTAGTACATGTTTGGTTGACAGAATTGAACATCGTTTCATCCTATTTACTAAGCTTAGTGAACATTAAAGGTGAACTATGAGGTGAGTGGTTTTCATAGTTAGAGCTGACGTGTGACATTGAAACTGTCAGAAGTTGGCTCTATTGATCATGAAGTGAGCAAACGCATACCGTCGCTTGTTCACCTTCCGAACATTCTCCCTGCAGAGAGCCGTGGCTGTCAGTCACCGCTCCTTGCAGGGACCCACCCCCTCCGATCCTTCTGCGCTGACTGGAGGAACAGACGGGGACGGGGTGGGCACAGCTGGCTCTGCCTCTAGATAGGCAGAGCCTGCTGTCAATCAGCCAGCTGGGTGGATCCAGACACTATTGTCGTGGTCCGTCCCGGCTGCTGCGCTCTCCGTATATAGTAAGCTGTAGCCTGCTATATACTGAGCTTTAAGTCACAGGAGGACATTAGTATATGTCCTCCAGTGACCCTGAAGAGAACTATGAGATAAAAAGGTTAATTTTGCAAGTGAAAGTTTCTATTCCTTTAGGAAATCAACTCCAGTCATCTCCTGTTATTAAAAGTGTTTCAAAGGTAACACACACACATATATATATAATATACTGTGTATATATAT
>NW_017307072.1:135542-151421 GCF_000935625.1 Nanorana parkeri | reverse complement strand
AAGGGCAACAGTGCAGTGTCAGATTCCTCGCATCACCTTTCAACATCTCGTGGAGTCACGAGGCGGCCCAACGAAGTCATCTCGTGGGGTCATCTCATGGCCCAACGAAGTACTGATGGGGTGGTCATAATAATCTGGCCACTCAGTGTATATATATATGTATATATATGTATGTATATGTATGTATATATATATGTATATATTCTATATATGTATCTATAGAAGTAGAAGCTATATGAAGTCCATGCAGCCATTAACATGTAGCAATTTTTGTGATCTTTAGTAATCTTTGTCACCTAAATCTTTGGTAATTGTATGCTGCCGTCTTCAACTTTGCAGTGCCTGCATGCTATTTGTACTGTAAAGTAAGTAATAAGTCTACACTCCTAAAGATTCCCTAACACCCACTGAAATACTGATATGCATCCTCTTCATTCCAAACTCTAAATATAATAGAAAAAAAAATGACCGTTGTCAGCGCAGGACACTTTTTTTTTTTTGCACCAGGTATTATCTGCTCTCTTTTTTTAAAGATTTTGTTTTTTTAACTGTGATTGCTGAGTACTCTGTAACTCATCAATGACCATATACGCTCCCAACATAACCAAATACAAATTACAAACAACCAGCAGCAGAGGTATTCACACTTTGGCTGTTTGGGTATGTTACATCTGCTTAATCAAAGTAATATTGGCCACTGTATAGACTATTTTTATGATAAAGACAAAATCATTGCTGTTTTAGGAAATTGTAAAGAGTTCAAACCATCTTCCATCATGGTTGATTTTTTTTTTTTTTTTAGTTTGCTGATTATATAAAGGCAGTTAATTTTCAGGAGGAAAACTCTTCAGGCAGCAGTATGCCTGTCTCAGTATATCTATGCTCCCTTGTCATAAATATTCTTCAATTTCACATATAGTAATAGCACAAGAAATATGTACCAGTCTCTGCCAGGTTCGCCTTGCTCTCCCACCACTTTTTTTCCAGATGTGACTGGAAACCTATTTTCAAATCTGTCCAGCAGTCCTCTCACTATTCCTTGGAAAAAATTAGAATGAGCACAAAAATATAGAATGAGTATTTCATTGAGGGAAATAGCTTGGTTTTGTAGGTTATATATTAAAAAAGAATCCAATGTCTTCAAGCTGATCTCTATACACTATACACATACGCTGAACTTACAGTTATCACTGGTGCCAGTGTAATTATTATGTTTATGTCTATATAGATACTTAATTTTTCTAAATTCAGCTTATTAATTCTGCAGTAAACAATGGCATCATTGTGGCAATTCATATCTAGTGCCCAGTGTTGTCTAATAAACTAATAAGCTGACTTGGCTTAGAAGCATGCATTGTCCACTATAAACAACAAGTTGGTAGGGAGCCAGTGTACTGACCAAGGACAACCAAAAGACAGGGATGGAACAAACACTGACCTTAAAATAACTCTTTAACCACTTCAAGACCAGGTGTTTAGACCCCCTTCCTGGCCAGGCCATTTTTCAGTTTTTCAGTGTTCAGCGCTGCAGTACTTTGACTGACGTTTATTCCGTCATGCAACGCTGTACTGAAATTAATTTTATACAATTTTTGGGGACAGATAGAGCTTTCTTTTGGTGGTATTTAATCACCACTGGGGTTTTTATTTTTTACTATATTAAGGAAAAATTATTGAAATTTTTGGGAAAAAAAGTTTTTTCCCCCCATTATTTTAGGAAACAATGATTATTACCCATATTTTTGGTAAAATATAAAAGATGGGGTCACGTCAGGTAAATAGACACCAAACTTGTCATGCTTTAAAATTGCGCGCACCCACGAAATCGCAAAAAACTACCATACCCAAAATTGACCATAGGCGACGCTTTAAAAGCTTTTACAGCTCATCAGTTTAGTGTTATCAGAGATTGATAGCCCTAGAACTATTGCTCTCATTCCGACGTTCGCGACGATATGTAACATGCGCGGCGTAATGGGCGAAATAGTAGATTTCGCATGTATGCGCACCCGACGCCTGTTTGCATGCGTGTATGTATAGGGGGGACTTTAACAAAAAATCATAATAATTTGTAACTTTACATTTTTTTGGGGGGAAACTTAAAACTTTTTTTATCTATTTTTTTTAAATTTATTTTCTATTTTTTTTCCACTTAACTTTATTGCCATCACATAGGGGGGTTAGAAAAACCCCTTATGTGATTGCAAAATATGTGACAGGTCCTCTTTATGGAGACATCAGGGGTCTCCGAGACCCCTAATGTCACCTAGGACCCCCCTGAAGAAGCTGATGAAGCAGAGATCTGCTTCATCAGCTTCTCTATATACACCACTTCCGCATTCTGACAGCGGAGAGGGGACCGGAGGGAGCTCGTGTACCGAGCTCCCTCTGATCCCCTGTGACAGAGGCCGTATGCTGGTCCCGGGCTAGCACTGGGCACAGCGGAGCCCGGGACCAGCTTGACAGCAAGAGGGGGGGAGTCGGGGGGGCGCACATCACCGGACCTCATACAAGCGATCCGCCAGCTCTATAGCCGGCGGATTGCTTGTATATTAATTTCCCGCTCACGCGCGCCCAGACGCGCGCGCGAGGGGGTGTGGCTGAGCGGATGTCTAAAGACACCCGCTCAGATCTAGATAGCTCCTGGCCGGCCATTTTTTTACAACGGCCGGCCGGGAAGTGGTTAATAGGCATTTCTTTATACATTCTATGTGCCCATGGATTGTAAAAACAGAAACAGGAACCATACCGCACTCCTTACCGGGATTCCCACTTGATGAAGATGGCTGCGGATGGCCCCGCCACACATGAACAATAGAAAAATGTCACCAGCACACCATAAGTTGAAAAAGCAAAATATTTTATTGCCAATAGCTGTATCTCATTGTCAAGCACTTTCGGGGCCTCGCAGGGTCCCCTTCATCCAGCTTAGAGATAACAGTGAAGTGAAAGACCTACAACAATATATACCTAGACATACCAATCAACTGAGTGCTGTGAAACCACTCCCATCCACCTAGGGCATCGGTATGACGTCACACCTGCTGTTAAGTATTTGAAAAGGACGTGTGCAAAATGATGTAAATACCAGCCATATCTATTGAACTATCAGTGACTCCCAACAGCACATATAAGTGTGACTCACCCAGTAGCAAAATACATAGTTTGGGTTAGACAAATAAGATATATTTTTGTTAACAGTTAGGGTGCTTGAATGGATTTTTTGGATTTACCTCATGAGTTTAGTGACACTTTACATGGACAGCCCTGTACACTTGACAGTTTCCTCCAGACAGCCAAGAGGCTGGAATATAGTCTGCCAAAAACAGCTGGACTGGGCTACTGTCATTTTCTGTCTGTGGGTACATCATTGAAAAGGTCCCCACACACCTTACGATAATCCCGCGATCGTACGATTATCGTAAGGTGTGTGGAAGCCGTGCGACCTCTACTACTGTAAGGTTGCACGACTTTGAACTTACGGACATGTTCGAAAACCCGCCGAGCATCGTACGACGTTCGGCGGGTTTGTGGCATGTCCGTACGATAACAGCCGTACGGGCCGGTGTGTGCAGCGCACAGTGCCCGTTCGGCATTGCGGTCATCAGAAGCCCGCCCCTCAGGGGGCGTGGCTTGTGATCATCGCAATTGCGATCTGCCTATGCAAGATAGGCAGATCGTACGTTTTTTTAAGTACCTTACAACCATCGCATGACAAAAGTCTTGCGATGGTTGTAAGGTGTGTGCCCACCAAAGAGTTGAATCTTTTGTGTTTGCAACTGTTTAGTATGTATAAAAAGGTCAGAAATAGAGCCAGGCTTACATTTTAAGTGTTGGTCTTATATTACATATGCTACATGTTTACATAGTAAATAAATAAACCCTAACATTTTGCCTTCATATTATTTTACTACTTTTCCTTTAATTAATACAGGTCCTTTTAAAGGTGATTGAAATGTTTGCAGAGTAGTTAGTGTTCTAGTTATATATTCATAGCGTGTGCAGTGAACCTGAACTGAATTCTGTGATATGTAGCTCATCAAGGTACAATGAAAGCAGCCTGTTCACACAGTGGCCCTGTACAGGTAAAGTCATCAGCACTCCTCAGTCACATGTTGCTACGTCTAACTGCTTTTTTTTATAATTACACATAGTTGCCCTTTAATTGAATTGCAAAGTCAAGTTGATGTAATTGAAAGGTAAGAAAAATCCACTAACCTTCTATTCTGGAACTAAAAGTCCCTGTATGTCCTGTTAAACCACATGTTGCCTCATTTACTTTAATCTGGCACACAGCAATATTTTGGGTGGATACATTCTTACCAGCTATGTCGTAATGCTTAGTGTGCTGAAGATGCTATAATTAAATTAATTATGCAGTCTTGGCCTGGGCATGCCAGCTCACTGTTTTAGCAGGTTGGATTGCTGCAGCGCTGGGCCAACCCAGAAGCAGGACCCTGCCTAAGGAACAGTGCTTGAGATGGTGTCGCCGGGGCCTCTTCTGCCTCTGCTCTCTGTCTGTCTCCTGTGATCTACAAGACCAACCTGTCAAAGTATAGATTAACCCTGCTGACTCCATGTGACAGCTGTTTCTGCACTTCATGACAAGCTTCTAATAAACAAAGCACAGAGGACACCTTTCGTATGGAGACCAGAACCCCGCTGATTACACTGGGAGAGCTTGTCTTCCAGTGTAATCTGCAGTGCTAAACTGTCAATGTGACAACTTAGTCATTCTCTTCCTTCATTTATGAATACATTCTGCAGTTGTAGCTATTTATAAATTAGTGATCTGCGTGAATTATAAACTCACTAAAATAAAGTTTAAGCCCTTAACTACTTTATTATCACCCTTATTGCCCATTCATTTATTTATTTTACCGTTTATATGTAAACTTGAAAAAAAAAATGCCTCCTTTTGTTTTGTAGCTTTCCATCTAAAATGCCTTGTGCCCCCAAAATTTTATTATCACCTTTATGAAAAGGACAAATCACAGAATAAAATCTCACTTTAGATGAGTTATAAGACACCTTAGTTCCCAGATGAAAGAACGCATTTTGGTTATCATTGTGTTAGTGTAATTCTGGTCCCATTTCCCCATGCTTATTTTGACTATATCACAATATTTTAGTCATATCACAACACCTCCCCCCATCCTGTTTGGTCTCCCATGGACAAAAAACATGGTAATCTTAGGGTTGTCATTTCTGCACTGGCACAGCCCCATGCCAAGGCCCTAGGTGTCATCCTTGACTCAGACCTCACCTTTCTTCCCCACATTCAATCACTATCCAAATCCTGCCGCCTTCACCTTCGTAACATCTCAAAAATACTCCCCTTCCTCACCAATGAAACCGCATAACGACTCATTCACTCACTCGTTATCTCTTGTCTTGACTATTGCAACTCCCTCCTCATTGGCCTACCTCTACACAGGCTATCCCCCCTTCATTCTATCATGAATGCAGCTGCTGGACTCATTCACCTAACCAACCGCTCAGTGTCTGCAACCCCCCCTGCCAATCCCTGCACTGGCTTCTAATAGCCCAAAGGATAGAATTCAAAATATTAACAACCACTTACAAAGCCATCCAAAACTCGGCACCCGGCTATATCTCAAACCTTGTCTCAAAGTATCACCCTAACTGTCCCCTTCACTCTTCCAAAGATCTCCTGCTTTCCAGCTCCTTCATTAGCTCCTCCCATGCTCGCCTCCAGGACTTCTCTAGACTTTCTCCAATCCTCTGGAACTCTTTATCCCATCCTGTCCATCTATCTCCTACTCTGACTGCTTTTAGGCAATCCCTTGAGACTCATCTTTTAAGGAAGGCCTATCCCACCTCAAACTAACCACTCAACCATCACGTTCTCAAACAATTCATCCCCACTAAGCTATCTCATGTATCACTTGCCCCTCCCTGTTAGATTGTATGCCCTCACGGGCAGGGCCCTCCTTCCCATCTTGTCTTGAATTGTATTGTAATTGTAATGTCTTCCTTATATTGTAAAGCGCTGCGCAAACTGTTGGCTCTATATAAATCCTGTACAATAATATATGCACGGACGTGTAAGCTTCATCTGCCTTCACTTCCGGGGTATGTATGCACATTTTGACATCTGTGCCCAGGACCTTCTCCCATCACTGGATTGCTGGAAGGTATCTGAATTTGTATCAGATGTGGCTCTGTTGGCAGTCTTTGACAGCAGCAACTTGTGTAATACTTTTTTCTCAGAAAAGTTTTAGAATGTAGTGCAGCAGTATATACCACATACTAAAGGTATCCAAGGAACCTGGTGATGCTTGTGTTAACGCAATCTGCTTAGTTTCATTAATTGTTGTATCTAAGCGAAAATGTGGTGGTAGCATCTCAGTTGAGTTCTGTGGATGTCAGTGGACAAGTGTAGTTAGAAGCAGCTGGGAGGTGAAAGTTGCCTTCCGGATGTTAATGGTATAATGCATGTATTTTAGTAGACAGCTATAGCTTAAGGGGAAGTGGCTGGAAAGGTGCTTGCCACAGGCTCATAGTATATTGCATGACTTCCAGTGGAGAGGTGCAAAAGAAGGGGAAATGACCAAAAGTCTGGTTTTCCAGATGCTTATGGTATACGTCCATTATTTCAGTGGATAGGTGTGTTTAAGGGTAAAGAGCAGCTACAGGTGAACTGGCCAAAGACATGATAGATGTCTTGCAGAGGTTTATGGTATACTATATGTCTTTCAGTGGATAGGTGTGTTTAAAGGGGAAATAGTAGCTAGAGGTGAAATGACTAGGAGGTGAGGGATGTCTTCCAGAGGCTCACGGTATACTATACTGTATGTCTTTCAGTGGATAGGTGCGTTCCAGAGGCTCGAGTGCATGTCTTTCAGTATAGAAACTGGAGTTTCACTTTAATATTTTACTCTTATTTTATTTAGCCATATTTTATATATTATTTTAAGCATTAATTTATGAATTCTATCATATTTTTGTCCATGGCTTTTATGGTAAGCTATGGTTTTCCCAATATTAAAAACTTATTTGCCTTTTGGGCTGTACAGTAGCATATGCACACATTTTTTGTCTATGTCAGACATTTCTGATGTCTTTCTATGGATGTTTAGTCACATCTTGAAATCTTTTAGTGATTTGTTTTATACAAGAACAAACATGTAGGATTTAAATAATTTCACACAGTTTTTTTTTCCATTTGATGTAGACCCATGACCGCAGTAGTTTGATGGTTGAATCCAATGAAAACCAGTTAAGGCATGTACATATGCTGGGAAAATTCTTTGGAAAAGCTTGTCCTGTAAACATAAATTTACTCACTCTCTTTGGGACTTGTGCATGTGAAATGTAACTATGGTAATCTTTACATGATACTGATAGAGGTTTCCCAAACATTTAAACTGAATACATTATCTTAAAAAGAAACAAGTTAAGAACACACTTTGTTTTATGTTGGGGTTAGTTGTGTTAACCAGATAAAATCCCCTGTTTTACACTTTTTGGAGATTCCCCCTGACAACCTGGGAAGCAGGGCTGGGAGGCTCCAGTTTTTGAAGCATTGGTGTATTTGGCACTTCAAAGCATTTAACAGAAATACTAATTTGTTGAGTGTTGTTATGGTGTATGAATAAATAACCAATAACGAGTATTTGGACGAGTACTCGTACTTATCCCGATACCGGAACTTGTGGTATCAGGAAGCCGGGCGGCGAGTTATTACACGCTGCCCGGCTTCCTAATTGACCGGGAAGTCGGCTCCATGCTCCCTCATCACCAGGGAGCATGGAGCTGGCTTCCTGGACAATTATTATTATACAGGATTTATATAACGCCAACAGTTTGCGCAGCGCTTTACAATCTAAGAAAGACATTACAATCACAATACAATTCAAGACGAGATGGAAAGGAGGGCCCTGCCCGTGAGGGCATTACACGCCGCCCGGCTTCCTCAATGGGACTTCCGGTATTGGTATTCGGTATCGGCGAGTACCGAAGAAAAAAAAATATTGGTACTCGCACTCGATACCGAAAAACCGGTATCGGTGCATCATTAATTAAACTGAATGAATAAAGAGAGGGCATTTCATTAATGCCTAACTACATTATTGTTTTAGTACCTCTTATGAATAAAAGGAAAGAAAATTCTGCTTCCAGGCCCCAAAGTAACCCTCTGCCTAGATCACATGGTCTCTCTCATCCAGTAGCATGGTGGTTGTTTCATCACACGAGGGTGAAGGGAGTCTATTCTTGTCTGGTAAAACTACAGTAACAAATGTGCATAGAGGAAATAGCTTTAATGTATTGATGTACATAGATTATAATATTTATGTTAAACCGTGTGTATCTCAAAACGATTAAAAGCACTGCAGTTCTCTTTAAAGTTGCCACAAAAAATGTATAGATGCTAAATAGGTTTTGCAGCAACTGTTCTACATTGAGATGGTAAAATCTGCAAAATAATTGTGATTAACTGATTGAAAGTTTGGATCTTTTCCTTCTATTACATCATCTCACACCTGCTGTATTCACGGTTTCCTACAGTAAACCTTTTCCAAATTCAATAGAGATTCTATATGCAATTGCGAGTCATTATTAAATTGTGTATCTCTCAGAATGCGAAATGACCACCTAAGCTGACAATAACAAAAGGATCAAATAGTTTTAATCTAAAATTCAAAGCTTTAGGCCTCGTTCACACAGGCATTCCATTATACAGTCTAATCCTTATGTGATTATAGAACATTCCTAAATGCATTTCATGTTTTTGAGGCTTCATTTACATGGCCAAGAGATTGCATCCAGGACCAGTCATCTGTCCATAGCCATATGTAACCAGTAGGCGTGTAGGTACATACTGTATGAATAGCTGCGGACAGCTGCGGCTCCTGCCAGCCTGCATTTACTTTCTACAGGGGGTGATCGGCCACAGCTGTCTGTTCTTGCTACAGGAATCTGGTACTAGACCTAAAAAGCCTGTGCGGCCTAAATGGTATAAATTGCACTGTGCGTTTACTTGTGTTTAGGTGCATTCAGTTTAGCTACATTTAGATCAAATCGAAATCTATGCATGCAGGGGCATATTAGAAAACCTGAACGCATCTAAACGCAAGTATATTTAATTGTAGAAGAACTTGATTTGGAAAGTATAACATCTGTTTATACAGGTGAAACTCGAATAATTAGAATATCGTGCAAAAGTAATTGCAGTAAGTGCTGCAAAAGGGGCCCAAACCAAGTACTGAGTACATATGCATGCTTGTACTTTTCAGAGGTCCGATATTGTTCTATGTACAATCCTTGTTTTATTGATTGCATGTAATAATCTACTTTTTTGAGGTTGTATATTTTGGGGTTCTTGGGGTTTTCATGAGCTGTAAGCCATAATCATCACAATTATGACAAATCACGGCTTGAATTATCTTGCTTTGCATGTAATGAGTCTATCTCATATATTAGTTTCACCTTTTAAGTTGCATTAGTGAAATAAATTAACTTTGCACGATATTCTAATTATTCGAGTTTCACCTGTACATTTCAGATTTATTTTGTTTGAATGGATCTTTCATCCACCTTACATGCAGGTCCACTATTAGCACATGTAGGGTAATCTGTATGATGAGGCATGGGCTCATTTCTTGTCAACTGTGCTCATCAAAATCCCAGACTGCAATCGCCACATGTAGAACTGCTACAGTCATATACCCAGGGTAATGGATACAGACAAAATATTTTTAAGGCCCATGTCTTCTCAACTCGTATTTATGCCTTATGATGGTTTCTAGCGATTTAACAGGAAACATCCTTTGTGCTGCCTTGAATACATTATGCTGTATAAGAAAAGACATTTGCATTTAGGTGAAGGTCATTTTCTACCAAAGAGTCTTGTCTTTATGAGTTTGTCAATATATGTTTAGATTGGAGCTGCAAAAAATAAACAACCAGTGACAAGAGGCAACGAGTTTGATGGACCACTCTCTGCTCTCCACTCCGACACTATTTATTTTATCTCCTACATATTGACAGAAAATCAATGGGATTTGACTTCTGCTTTTCTATTTTTATCTGTGTCTATAAAACTATCATTAACTAAGCAACTCTAGCTCTAATATATTTCTACTGAGGGTATTATAAATAGAATTCCTACACGATGCATTCTATAAATTGCTGCACTGATTCTGCTAAGATGTTATTACAACAACAATATCTGTTTTGGAGCTTAGATGGTCCAATAATTACAAGAAAATTACAACAATGTATCTGTTTTGGAGCTTAGATGGTCCAATAATTACAAGCGGTCGTCCTGAGCATCACATAGGGGTTAATAATGGGCTTCCGTGGCAGTTGGCAGCGCTTGTTAGTGCACAGGTAGATTTTTCGGGTCCCGATTCTTTTCTCTAAGGAGAGGAGTAAAGTATTGCTCATACACCAGTGGCACTGTTGGATGAATAGCAGGGGGTCACAGCAATTAGTGGACTGAATGGATACCGAAAACACTGCACTTCTACAAGTTGCAATAGATTCTACAGTACAGTCTTTTATTTCTTGAGAATAGCTGGATATCACCGGGAATGACCAAACCCGTTGAATTGCTACTGTAGCAGATCAAGTTTAATGCGTAGCTGGTATTTATTATTATTATACAGGATTTATATAGTGCCAACAGTTTGCACAGTGCTTTACAAAACTGAGGGAGACAAAACAATTTACAATTCAATTTCAGTACAGGAGATAGGAGGGCCCTGCTCGTGAGAGCTTACAATCTAGTAGTAGGGATGCACCGATAAATCGGCCGAAAATGGCACTTTTGGCATAATGCCGAAAGAGCCATGTTTCGGCCGATACATCGGCGCATCCCTGGTTTCTTTCCTCCCCGCTGGGCGCTGCTCTGTGTTCCAGCGGGGAGAAAAGAAAGTGACTACAGGCCGAGCGCTGCAGGACGAGAGCGATGTGAGCGGCCGGCGTCTCTCCTGCCACACCGCTCAGCCGCCTATCGGAGGCTGGGCTTTCCTCTCTACACCGCTCAATCAGCCACCTGTGACAGCGTGAGAAAAAGCAAGGTACACACACTCAGCGATCAGTGATTGCTGAGTGTGTGTACATAATTGAGGATATGGTATGTTAACTATATCCTCAATTATGAATGAATGGGAGTGATCTACATCACCTCATGTTCATTCATAGTTGTAGTTATAGTAAACAAACAATGTTGTCATGTTATCAATGAACAGGAACACTCATAGAGGATTCCTGTTCATTGATAACAGGGGATAACAGGGGACACAGAAAAAGAGATATAGAGGACTCAGTGTTCTCAATCTCTTTTTCTATTTTAAAAGGGAAATATCAGGGGTCTGTTTATACCCCTAATATTTCCCCAAAGCCCCTAAAAGTAAAGTAAAAAATAAAAAATGAATTAATAAATAAAAATAAATATAAAAAAATTAAAAAGTTTATAAAAAATAAAATATTTTTAAAAATTGAAAAAATAAAAAACATTTGCGGTATCGGTTTCGGCCTTACATTTTTTTTTATTTCAGTTTCGTTTCGGTTTTAAAATGTCCATTTCGGTGCACCTCTATCTAGTAGTATTAAAGTATCGTGTCTTTTATACTCCTCCCAAAATAAAGACAATCGTTAGGACTTAAGTAAAGCTGGTGAACAGCAACTGACTACATCTGTGATCAACTCAATTTGCCTTTATGGGGTTTCATATGATCCAAATGCAGTTAGAGCAAGTACCTCACAAGGCTAATGAGAACAGCAGCCTCTTGTCTTGACTCTGTAATGCACAACTTCCTTTTCCAAAAATCACATATTTCTGGGTGAATTGCTTGTGCTGAAGGAACTGAGCTAAATGGTGAATGAAACACTGGGTAGGAGTGGGTGTCCATTTGCCCAATGATTGACAGCAGGAGGTAAGAGCACGTGGCTGACACCAGCACCTCCCTCACACTGATTTTGTCACACTGAATCTGCATTAGACTCTGCAAAGATGATGATTATTATTATTATTATACAGGATTTATATAGCGCCAACAATTTGTGCAGCGCTTTACAAAATAGTGGAGACAGTACAGTTACAATACAATTTACAGTACAATACAGTTTCAGAACAATAGGGTTGGTAGGGCCCTGCTCGTGAGAGCTTACAATCTAGTAGATACTGGTATTGCGGAATGTGCCAGCCTGTATTTTCTACAGGTTTTTAGACTAGGATATTTAAAGAGGAGGAAGCAGACATCACAGGGATTGAAGGAGTGAAGCATGCAACTGCTGAAGTTAAATGGCAGGAGAAGAATTAGAGCCACTCAGCAGCTAGGCTTTATACCATGAGTGTGTCTAAGTTACGTGTTTTGCTGGTTGGACAGAATTTATTCAAATTTTTATTTTTTTTAATTTTTTTTTTAACCTCCTTATGCTGGCCATAGATATAATGATAAACAATCGGTCATAGATATGAATATATGAAACCTCTTGCTTGAAAATGCACCATTAAACAAACAATTGCTCTGCTTATATTCCATTGGAGTTTCACCAGTGATTATTGTTTTTTTTTCTTGTGAAAACTATTCCTTTTTTGTTTTGTTTGTATTCAGTAGTGTTGACGGCTTTTCATGCAGTTTCATTCATCTCTATGGCAGACACACTTGATTAAAATGCAGCTAAAAGCGCACCTTGATGCACGCTAAAAAAACCCCCCGAAATATGTAACCTGTCATTGCAAGCTACCTGGATGTCATGCTCATCCATTAGTTTTAGTACTTTTTGAGTTGCTGGCCTGAAAAAGTATGTGAATCAGAAGTTCTGACTTTACTCTACCCCAAGTTACCACATGCTTATTGTTCTTCAGTGACTTTTAAGCATGCCATACACTGTTAGAATTTCAGCCAAGTCACAGGAATCTGCCAAAAGTCAATTACTCAATTGATTTTTGTCAAATTAGCTGGGTCACAATTTTTTGGATGAATGGTGATGGTGGCCAATCAGCTGCAGTCCTAAGCCCATGGGCTGAACAAAAAATCTATGCATGTATGAGCAGGTTTAGAAAGTATTGAAATCAGAGGCAACCAGACAACTAGCTCTTTCAGAAGGTCAGCCATGGCAACATACATATTTTTCTCACAGCCTTTCTTCACAACGTGCCATTGACTAAAGTGACTGCACTAGACCTGGCCATGCGTAAAAAAGTATTTATGTAATATTAGGAAGATATTGTAGCACCCTACTCATAGGGGTGCTAAAATATTTCTATAGTCTATGTTCAGTTCAACTGTGACAGAACAATCTGTGAAGCTGTGTCTGCCTGTGGGTGAGTGTGTTACCTCACAGGGCAGAACAGCCAATGAGGATTGCTTTGGGCATTTATGTCTCCCAGCCAATCACTGCAGGACAGTAGCAGTGATGCATGCTGGGAGAGGATATAAATGCTGAGTGTGGCTGATGCAACAGTCTCTTCCCCTCCCCAGGGCCCTCCTGGCCTGGGGCAGGGTGCCTGCTGCTGAAGAGATAGAATGGACTAGGCCTGAGCTGGGGCCTGGCCTGGACACTTGGGCCTGAGCCTGGAGGCCCAGTGGTCAGCCACTCATGTCTGAAGTTGAGCCTGAACAAGACCCTTGACGGTACTGCTTGCCAGAAGTTCTCCACACAGATTGCCTGTATGGCTTAAAGGTCCAAGTCTGTGTTGGCAGCAGTTACTTTGCTCTGTTTCAAGTACAAGGAGTCTACCATCATGCTGGATGTGCCTGACCCTCTTCCCTCTCTCCCTGGATTTACAGCAATAAAAGAGAATCATCTTGGAGCTATTGTCTGGACTTCAATCTCTCGGTAACCACTGGAGGTGGTAAGTGCTTTTGGGGCAGCCATGTGTTTTTAATAATCCCTAGACAGGCTATGGAAGACCCGATCATTCAGCGGCTCCTTTGGGGGTGAGCGCTACAATATATTCAATAAGTGTCCTCCTACCCATTCATAAAACCTAGAACATTGACCTATTGTCTAAGGGCTAGTTCACACCAAGCACATTCCAGGAGCAGAGCAGAGCAGTTACAGACCGGATCGAAACTGCGTCCAATGTATTCCAATGGTATTTTGGGCTCTAGTTCACACCGCAGCGTTCAGTTCCAGAGCATGTAAAAAAAACTGCAGCAAGCCCTATTTTTCCTGCTCTGGAGCGCATGCAAACATATCAAAAACACATGCAAGCGCCCTGAAACGCATCAAAAACGCAGCAAAACACACTGCACTGCGTGTGTAGAAACTCGTGCAGATTTGGTCTGCATTTGGTGTGAACAAGCCCTTACAAATGCTGTGCAAGAAAGTCATAATAGGATGAATGCGTATCCTATATTTGTAATTATGTATAACAGTTTGAAAAGTGTTAAACGCCAGAGTCTGTAAGTAGGGTATGGGACATTTGACAGCTGAATGACAGAGACCTAGATTCAGCTTGGGGGAAATGGGGAGACCTGTATACAGCCTGGTCCTAGGAGCTAGGTCAGGGATGGGCAACTCTCGCCCCTCCAGCTGTGCTTTAAATACAAATCCCAACATGCCTCTGAGAGTCATGCCTGTACCTGTCAGTCTTGCAATGCCTCATGGGACTTGTAGTTTCACAAAGGAACTAGGAGACAAGTTACTGTTTCTAACAGGCGTTACAAGGTACTTGCACATCAGTATCATTATATTATTTTCTGCATTGTAGTAAAATAAAAGCTCTTTGATTAAAGCTCAACTGAAGCCAAAACCTTTTTGGAGAGGGATTAGAATCTCTCTCAGGTTTTTATTCCTGTCTGTGTCCCCGTTATGGAAATTCACCCTCTCTATTTGTCCTGGTGACCGTTATCACAAGTGAAAGAAAATCCTACATTTTGGGTTGTCATCAAAACAGAAATAGATGTGAAAACTTCCAATGGGGACCCTGATGACTACCAGGGATTTCCCTCTCTTTCGAAGGATTCCCCCTCACATCCTGTTGTGGCTGTCAGACATGGAGTTAAGGAAAATCTCCCCAATGGGAAACAGATGGCCAAAAAAAAAGTTTTGTCCTTAGTTCTGTTTTATGTTAAACATATTAGAAGGAGGAGCTGGATCGAAATGTGTATTTACTCATAGTCCGTAAAGTTTTATTCCGATCCGAGTCCTGGGGTGCCGTTCACATCTTTTTGTATACAATTTGGTGGTGGACAGCTTTACCTGAATTCAGAGAGCTCGCCTTGGCCAAACATCCACAGCAATTTAGCCCTCATTCACACAGGAATCAGCCCGCACGTACAGCTCCGTGCTGCGTGCAGGGCTGTACCGGCAGCTCCCGGGAAGGACAGGTGCTGCGTGTGATTAGTACACAGCCCCCCTCCTTCTCTATGGGACTACGTGGCCATACGCCCCCCTACGCTCACCTCAAGTGCAGGTCCATAGGGGTGCATGTTTCCTGGCTTGGACGCAGACAGGATCCATCGTGTCAGCGTACGAGTACGCTCACCTGCACCCGCACGGACGTGCAGGGCGGGGGAACGTATGGCCGCATAGTCCCATAGAGAAGGACGGGGGCTGCATACTAATCACACACAGCACCTGTCCTTCCCGTGAGCTGCTCGGTACAGCCCTGCACGGAGCTGTACATCTGGGCCGATTCCTGTGTGAATGAGGGCCTAAAGGAGAACTATGGGGTCAGGGCTTTTCCCCATAGTTCTCCTAAAGGCAACGGGAGGACACAAACTAGCGTGCTCTCGTCACCCAAAGATCAGTATACTGCGAGCTACAGCTCGCGGTATACTGAGATGCCGCAGCCGGGACGGATCCCGACATTACTGTCTGGATCAACCCAGCTGCGTGAGTGACAGCTGGCTCTGCCTATCTAGAGGCAGAGCCAGCTGCACCCGCCCCCTCCCC
>NW_017307072.1:112992-134374 GCF_000935625.1 Nanorana parkeri | reverse complement strand
TATATATATATATATATAAAATATAACACTCGCACAGGAGAGTTTATATCTGAACACAAACAGGCTGCAAACATTGTAAACAGTAAATGTTTCAAATGTTTTCTTTCACGGAAATGATGTCGGCAATGTATGCCAAACAAAACAAATACTAATGTATGTAAAGTTACAATCTAACAGAGAAGCAAAAGCATCCAAAATACACTGGGATTAAATAAACACATTTCTGTTCTGTAGTCCAGTATGCGAGAATCTGCAATATGGCATCTCCCGGATAATTTAGGCATTAATGATCTGTATTTATTTCTTCAGCCTGAGACATTTAGAGGGCATATGTACATCCAATGAATTATTTAAAGTGTGCCGACAGGAGTAGGTGATTAGTAAAATCACCAATGCAGCAAATCAAGGTGACGGAGATCAGTGCAGACATTGATATTCAGTCCAGATGTACAGTATATTTTTGCTTCTGCCTGTAAAGTTTTAGATGTGATGTTGAATGGGCACTCTTTTTAAAAAATAGAATTAAAAGGACAACTAGCAGCTACCCCCGCACTTCAAGGGTTACCTGCTCATTTTTGCCTGTTGTAAAAAAAAACAAAGTTATACTCACCTGAACCTTGATACCGGCCGACTGTCATGGTGCTCCCTCCTCTGCATCCACTGTATTGAATGTGATGACTCGAGGATCCTTAGAGAGAGGCTCCAGGGATCGGGCAAAGAGCCAGCCAGCTCGGTGGATCAGGTGAGGTATAATTTTTTTTTGTATGCTAGTCAAAAACAAGCACTTAACCCTCACAGTGTGGGGGTAGCAATGATTAAGTGCTCATTTTGTCTAGGGGGCTTGAATAAAGCTGTTTTATTCACCTCATCCTTGGTCCTGCTGTGGTCAGCAGTGGTGTGAGTTCACCTCTTCTCTCCCCTGCGCCGGCTATGGAATGTCCCTCAGCATCCTCACTGATGGACCTGCGTTAGACGTGATGATGTCAGTTGTCATTAGACCTCTGGAACCTAGAGGAAAAGGAGATGCGGGGACCAGTCTAGTAGCCCAGAGGAAGGACTGAGGATCAGTTAAGTAAATCTGCTTTACTTGAGTCTCCTAGACAAAACAAGCATTTGCCCATTGCAGTGCGAGGATAGCCCCACTCAAGGGTAAGTTTTCGATTATTCCTGATCTTCTTTAAAGATGAGCACTGGGTAGGTACAACAAACACTATTCGATACAGGTATATATTTTAAAGGCTAAGTATACCTTTAACACCATTTTATATGTTACACCCATATTTAGGGTGAAACATGGTGCCATTCTGCAGCCCCTCACCCTCAAACCCCCTCCAACTTACCTGAATTGCAGGGTGTGGCTCCAGTGTATTTTTTAATTGAGCATGCCCGCACAGCTGCGTCATTCGTTCATTGATACATTCACAGGATCTGCAATTGAATAAGAAAATAAAAAGGGACGTATAGTTCACAATGGTGTACAAATGCAGTTTTGTGCATTTATTTCATGCAGGAATACAGATATGAAGTGCACTTGAAAACAAAAAAAAACTAACGGGGTTATTCATAAAAGGGTGAAAAGTTTGGAGAAAGCAGAAGTTAACAATCTAGGCCAAAATAGCTGAACTGGAAAGTGAGGTGAGTTGGAGAATTTTTTCAAATCAGCTATTTTGGCCTAGATTGTTCACTTCTCCTGCCTTCTCCAAACTCTTCACCCTTTTGTGAATAACCCTGGTAGTCTGGCTCCATCAGCTTCTTATAAAAAGTCAGATTTCTTGGGTATTTAATGAAATGATATACTGCCTTTGTGTGACTCCTTTTATTTTATAGATTTGAAGAGGGCCGTTATTAAATTTCAACCTTCACATGAATCCGTAGAGCATGTGGCAGCATTAGAAAATAATAGTTTGTGTTTTTCAATTAAAAATGCTTGGTTTCTGGTAACTAGGAGCATCATGGGTGTTTCATGTCATTATGGACTGCAGAGAGAATATGTTTTTTTTCTCTCTCTCACCTTGTAATGTGCTACAAAGTTACAGTGCTACAGATGTCTGTGATCACTAGGATAGTAGAGAACAAACCGATTCTCCAGGATTGCACCTCTTCCTAGACGTACACAATTTCCTTGAGTTTACAGAATGTTTTTCAATGATAAAAGCTGCAAATTATTGAAAAACACTTTTGTTGTATATTGCGACATGTTAGGAATTTATTTATCAAGACTTGGCACTTTTCTGATACGGTAGTTCCACTTTATTATTAACCTTTAGTGCTTATCAACTCAAATTGTATCCATATAGACATTGGATTTTCTATACTATTTCATAATCTTGAAATGCTGAGGTTCTAGGAAAACATGCAGTGCTGCCAATATTAGTGACTCCAGATTTTTCAAGCTTTTTGGCACCCGTAGGAAAGTAAGAGGATGCTTATACTGTACTGTCTATTTTTAATGCCTGACTCATCCTCTCATCACGTTTGTAGCTTACTCTGTTTCAACAGGAAACACTAACAGATGACTGCTGAACTTCAACCGAGATTTTATTATATTTATGGTTGGATTTAAATGGTGTTTCCTAAATCCTGAACCTCATGTCTAACTTACCTCTGTCATCTGGGTTACAAGTGTCAATAACAGTGCACACATGTTTAGTTGCATTAATTTTTTCACAAAGACATTCTTCTTATTATTATTTAGGATTTATATAGCGCCAGCAGTCTGCACAGCGCTTTACAATATAAGGAGGGCATTACAGTTACGATATAAGTCAAGACAAGATGGTAAGGTGGGCCCTGCCCGTGAGAGCTTACAGTCGAAAACATGATTGAATTGTCCAGATGGAAACTTTCTACAATGTTGGAAGTTGGAGATGAACAAAAGGGGTTCTTATTTTGGAGATGAACAAAATTGGGATTCTTATATTGGACTCAGACCTATTGCAAAATCATCTCTTGAAATTTGTGTCCAAACGCCACACATTTTAATAAGCCTTACTCTTTTCTGGGCCCATAAATCAAGATTGTGTGACCACAGGGTGCAGTTACTTGCCATGCAGACCTGTTCTGGGTCATGTAAGGCTTCAGCTTTATATTAAAGCTTATCTCTATGGAAACAAAAAAAAAACTGACCTTACGGTGGGGCTGCCCGCACAATGCAAGGATTAACTGATTGTTTATGTCTAGGGGATTGTTTAAAATAGTTTTACTTACCTGATCCCCACTGCCCCAGCAGTCAGTGCTCCCCTCTGCTCAAGCTTTTCACTGCTCCAGCTTGTGGACTGTGCCTCTTACATGGTCACCTAGACCTAACCGATCAGTGAACTCTTGCAGTGCTGGGTTAGCCCCACTGCAAGGGGAGTTTTTTTGGTTTCCCTAGAGATAGGCTTTAAGGCTGGCTTCATGCTATTGCATGAAGCGTGTTACTGAACGGCACTTTGCATGGTGTGTTGCATCGCCATTCATTTATAATGAAACCCAATCCACAAGTGCAGTAGAGGGCAGTAAACCTGCTTCTACAAACCACAAATCACATTCTGTTCATCAAATAAAAGGTGCCGGTCTGGCAGGGCTGCCACCTGAGGCGGGGGTGCTGCCAGTGCACGGCAGTTCTGGGTGGGGGGAGCTATCAGCTAATGCTCATTTGGGGGTTTGGTGCTGTCAGTGGCTCTGTCTGCCTTCCCGCCCGGCTCACTGATGTGGCAGCGCACTATAACACATAGGCCATGTATTGTGGTGCATTGGGTTGAAAAATAGATGCAGATCCAGTTTTTCTTCCATGGCCATGCATTGGTGGTCCTTTAGTAAATGAGTGGTCAGCGTATATCAGAAGCCACATTTATGTGTTATAGTGCATGTTATGGTGTGTGGTAATGCACAGCAACATACTACAAAGGGCTAAAGGTTCCTATATGAACGCGCTGCTTTAACTCCACACATGTTAATGTGCAGAATCCAGTCCACTAATGTGCATGCAGTAAGGGGCTGCAAAGGTTCCTAGAGTAATGGTTATACACATTGAGAAATCTCAGAACAGCCTGTTTAAAACAGAACATGCAAGATTCCAGAGTGCAAATAATGTGCAGGCTATATCTTGTTTACTTGGCTGATACCTAATGTGTTATATGCATATATTCAGCAAAGCATGGACAATAACAATGTATGCACTAAAGCAAACCTGCCAGACAAATTCAGGGCTGGGTTTAGCATTAGGCATAGTACGCGAGTGTCTATAGGTGGCAGAGGCAAAGAGGCTGCTTTATATTGTAAATCTATTAGTTTCATCATTTTTTCCCCAATCAATACAAACACATTCAATAGATATAAGTTTGCTTACATATTGCCCAAACATTCTAAGCCAGGTTAGGGCTATTAAAATGAGAATATGTTCTTTGTAGAAGAGATGATACTACTATAGTGATGTTGCTATGTGCAATAAAGTCTGTGTGCCTACAGGCCTCAGTGATAGAAATCTTTCAGCAACGTATTAAAGTGACACTAAACTCAGGAGTTAAATCTTAAAAATGCATCCAGGTACCTTAACTATTAACAAAAATTTATTTTATTTGTGTATCACTCAGCTGTAGCTCCTCAAATCATCTCTAAGTTGGTGCTGACACTGTCCTTCCTTCTGGAGGATGGTTACTTCTGTTCGCCATGGTCCCTGTGTGTTGTAAAGTAGCCACCACTCCAAGCTCACTTCCATGATGAACCATAATCTCACGTTTAGTTTACTCATTTGTATTGAGTTTGTAGTCTATCACAGGAGTGAGCCTGGAGTGGTGGCTACTTTACAACACACATAGACCATGGAAAACAAAAGTAGTCACCCTCCATAAAGGACAGTGTCTGCACCAATTCAGACATGATTTTAGGATCTACAGCTGAGTGACGCACAACAACGATAACTATTAACAAATGTGTAAGGTACCAAAATGCATTTTTAAGATTTAGCTTCTGAGTTTAGTATCACTTTAAAGTTGATTTTATTTACCCCCTTTCACTCAAAAGCAGATCAGTATGCAGATATGAAATCATCTTACTTTCATTAGTTAAATAAAAATATTTTTGTTTTACTTACAATTACTGTCATTCTACTTCCTGGTCTTCATGGGCATTAGTGATGTGGCCTGTGCCTAAGAGTTGCATTCTGGGAAGGTCCATACATTGCTGGGAAATCTCATCTGTAAACTGCAAAATCTCACGACATCTCAAGGAAAGGCATTTATTTCTTCCTGAGATGATGTGCATGGTCACATGTCCTAGTCACATGTGCCAGTGTTCCAGGAAGTAAAGGGAGATGGATTAATCTTCCCTTCGTAAAAATGGCCACTGTGAGAAGAATGGAGAAGAAAAGAAAATTAAAGTATGCAAAGAATACGAAGTCAGCAATTTTCTAGAAGTATGTGTTTGTAGATTGTCATTACTAAACATTTCTAAAGGTGTCTTTGTTGTCATTTTTAAGATAAGGGTAAAGTTCCTCTTTAATAAACTTCAGAAGGATAAGGCTAGTCCATACTCAGCTAGATATCCCTTGTTCAGTCCCGCAGGCTGAATGAAAGAAATTAGTCTACCCACATCTCAAATTTTAGCTAATAAGCAGGAGTTAGCCAGAATTTTAGCCGTGTATGGCCAGCTTATAAAAGGCTTCTATGATAAAAGTAGGAACACTGCTATCATTTATCTTTTCCAGATCTGGTTCCAGGTTTTCATAGTCATTTTTTGGCTCCAGTATATAGCCACTAACCTAGACATGGTGTGCAGGTGTGGACTTCAAACTCCACAGCCAATTTGTTCCAGGTCAGTGGATCACTAATCATGGAAACCAAAGGCTGAAGATACCAGCCCAAGAACTTGCAGCTTACTAAAAAAAGAAAGTCTGCAGTGGCAGCTTTGTTATTTCTGCCATAGCGCTCTTTGAAAAGATGCACAATGAAACAAAACATGTAAAGCATGTCTCTAAATGAAATAAGTTCTTTCTAGGGCTGCAACCAATAAATCGATAATAAGAATAGTTGTCGACTATTCTCATTATCGATTAGTTGGTTGGCTCCCCCAGCTCTCTTCTCCACGCTGGGAGACAATGTTTCATCGGCTCCGTGTCCCCTTACAATCGGATAGCACAGTAAGCAGTGGGCGGGTGCAATAGCCAGCTTGCTATTGGAATTTGGAATAGCCAATAGCAGGCTGGCTATTGCACTAGCCCACTAACTGCTGTATTTACATTCAGCTGCCATCTGCTAAATCATTCCCGGGCTGAAGCTATTCAAGCACCATGTGCTTACAATACAATTATTAATTTCAATGGCACCCCAAATGCGCCTCCCACCCGCAGTGTGATCGCCCACACTGGAATGGGCAGTACCGCAAGGCCGTGCGTTCCAGTGCAGTGCGATTGCAATAAAATTGTTCATGCAGTTATATTTTGAAGTAAGCTTTGTTTGTAACACTCCATTTGTATATTTTATTTTATTTTAAGGATGATATTCATTTAATTTTTTTATTCGATTAGTCAAAAAATTATCGGCCAACTATTCGATTATGAAAATAATCATTAGTTGCAACCCTAGTTCATTCAGTCAACTTGTTTACATGATCTTTGCATGGTTCTTAATACTATATGTAAGCAAATGTATCACTTTAAACCAGATGTATTTGTTTAAAAAAAAAACATTTTTATGTGGCTGATACAAATACTTTAATTAGTCTTTATAAGCACTTCCTGTAATCTATTGGACATCAGAACTCAGATTGTGAGAGGAAAGGTCTGCAGTGTTAGGCTGTCAGGCTCCACTGTTGACCACCTGCTGCTCCTCAAAAAGCTCCACTCGCTTGGCCTACAAGACTCTTGCTCTCTCGTGGTTCTCCTCCTACCTATCTAAGCGCTCCTTTTGTGTCCCCCAAGCCTCGGTCTTTGGACCCCTTCTCTTCTCCATCTAAACCTCCTCCCTTGGTCAGTTAATAACCTCACATGGCTTCCAATACCATCTCTATGTCGATGACTCAAATATATCTTTCTACTCCACAACTCACCCCCTCAGTGTCCTTGCTTGTCACTAATCTACAAACTGACATATCTGTCTGGATGTCACAACACTTCTTAAAATTCAATCTTCCAAAAACTGAGCTCCTGATTTCCTCCCCCGCTCCGTGCACCTTCCCCAAAATTTTCCCTTGTGATAACACAACTATCCAACCCTCCCCTCATGCCGAGGTGCTAGGTGTCATCCTTGACTCAGACTTAACCTTTCTGCCCCACATCTAATCACTAACCAAATCCTGCCGCCTTCACCTTCATAACATCTCCAAAATACGCCCCCTCCTCACCAATGAAGCCGCAAAGCTACTCATTCACTCTCTTGTTATCTCTCATCTTGATTATTGCAACTCCGTCCTCGTTGGCTTACCTCTACACAGACTATCCCTTTTCAGTCTTTCATGAATGCTGCGGCTAGACTCATTCACCTAACCAACCGCTCAGTGTCTGCAAATGTAACATGAGGGGGGCTCTGCCAATCCCTCCACTGGCTTCCACTCGCCCAAAGGATAAAATTAAAAATGTTAATAACCAGTTACAAAGCCATCTACAACTCTGCCCCGGCTATATCTCAAACCTTGTCTCAAAGTATCACCTTAACCGTCCCCTCTGTTCTTCCAAAGACCTCTTGCTTTCCAGATCCCTCCACAACTCCTTCCATGCTCACCTCCAGGACTTCTCTAGATTCTCTCCTATCCACTGGAACTCTTTACCCCAACCTGCCCGTCTATCTCCCACTCTGACTGCCTTTAGGCGAACCCTAAAGACTCCTCTCTTCAGGGAAGCCTATCCCACCTCAAACTAACCACTGAACCGTCTCAAATAATTCATCCTCACACAGCTACCTCCTGATGTATCACTTCTCCCTCCCTTTTAGATTGCAAGCCCCCTCCTTACCATCTTGTCTTGAATTGTATTGTAATTCTAATGTCTTCCTTATATTGTAAAGTGCTGCGCAAACTGTTGGCGCTATATAAATCCTGCATTATAATAATAATATTGTACTGCACAGGCTGCAGTGTGCTTATAGGAGGAGAGATTTGGCCTCATCAGTGTGCTGCTGCTCCTTTATTGTCTTCTCATTAGGCAGAAAGTGAGGCGACACCAATGAGCTCCTTATCTTTCCACAGTAAAGGTGGTGTCACCCATCTATGTGGTCTGGCAGGGGTGTCTGAATTACAGTAGGGGCTAAACAGAATTAAAAAAAAATATTTTGGTGGGTTAAAAAAGTGTATACATGTATTTCAGCTTTGTATGTTGGAGTTCAGCGTTAATGTGCTGATAAGGATTCTTCGAAAAGCATTTCCTAAATGGTGAGCTGACCATGAAGATTTTTTCATGTTCTATGCCAAGTTTATATAATCCGGAGAACACACACACTGTGAGACTAATTTTGTTGTCGGTGTACCTTTTTATATTTATTTTGTCATTCTGGCATACTCCAAAATAAATTCTCAGAACAACTGATGCATTATTATTATTTTTTTACTTGGAAGGACATACTTAATGCAGCATGTGATCACTTCTTGCTATAAAAAGAACAGTGAGCTTATAGATAGGTGCTGGTGTACTTCTATGATTGGATTTGTGTGGTAAACTTCATATATATCTATATAGATATATATACACCCAACTATTAGTGGCTTCATAAATATTATGACCTTAGAGAATTCCTTGTAAAAGTACAATTTCTTACAACATATTACTACTAAAGAATGCAAGAGTGCTTGAAATGACAAAATGGGTAGGAATGAATAGATTCACTAAAGTATCGGACGTCATTAACACTTAAAGAAAGTCTGTTTCACTGTTTTATTTTTAAAACCTTGCGTCACAAAGTTAATGCTGTGACATTTTGGAGACACGCACGGTTTCTTCCTCAAGGCAGCATTTCCAACACATGTTTACATATTTTTGGTCCTCAGCAGCTTTGAAACCTCTTTATAGTGATATGTTTTTCTTCAAGTAAAAGTACGCTTGGATAGTTGTGTTATCAATCTCAAGGAAAAAGTTGAGGGAAGGTGAGGAAATATCATGAGCTCAGTTTTTGAAAGATTGAGTTTTAAGAAGTGTTGTGACATCCAGACTGATTTCTGGTGACTGGCTTCCTCTGCTTTTCTCACTTTCACAACCCAGCTCTTGTGTCTCTGCTCTCCTTCATTCTTAACAGTCAACTCCTGTGCCTGTAGTCATCTTCATTCTTTCCACTCATCTCCTGTGTCTCTGTTCTCTTTCTCTGTCCCCACTCAAGTCCTGTGTCTCTGCTCTCCTTTATTCTTTCCACTCAACTCCCACGTCTCTGCTCTCCTTCATTCTTTCCACTCATCTGTATCTCTGCTCTCCTTCACTGTCTGCACTCAACTCCTTTGTCTCTGCTCACCTTCATTCTTTCCACTCAATTCCTGCATCTCTGCTCTCCCTCATTCTTACCACTCAACACCTGTGTCTCTGTTCTCCTTCATTTGTTTTCACTCATCTCCTGTATCTCCTTTACTGTCCCCACTCAGCTCTTATGTCTCTGCTCTCCACCACTGTACTCACTCAGCTCCTGTGTCTCTGCTCGCCTTCATTCTTATGACTCAGCTTCCTTGACCCTACTCTCCTCCACAGGCCCAAACTCTTTACTGTCTCTTCTTTACTGTCCCCACTCAGCTGCTGTATTTCTGCTCTTCTTTACAGTTCCCACTTAGCTCCTGTGTCTCTGCTCCTCCCATTATGTCTGGATCCGCCCAGCTATCTAGAGGCAGAGCCAGCTGTACCCGCGCCCTCCCGTTCCGCCAGTCAGCGCTGGAGGATCGGGGAGGGGGATATACAGCCCCCCCCCTGTCACGGCAGAGAGCCGTGACAGGATCGAGAAGTGAGCGAACGCCGGTATGTTTTCGCTCACTTCCCGATCTACTGAGCCGACCTGTGACAGTCTCATTGTCACAGGTCGGCTAGAACTATGAGGTGAGTGAAAAGCACTCACCTCATAGTTCTCCTTTAAGAATTGTGCAGGCCTGGTCTATACATACTTACAGACATTACAGACTTTTCTTTTTATAGGAAATCTCTAAGCAAAAAATAATCAAGGCATAGTGTTTCATGGCAGGTGCCGCAAACAACCATAATTATGACCATTCCTTTAGGTTGTTCCCCTGAAAATACCCTGTATGGTTACGGGGCACCCCTGTACACCCCCCATCCCTCCTCTAATGTAGTGCTCAATGCCTGAGCAGGCAGTCATCAGGCCCAAACACTGACATAGGGGACAGGGGAGTTAATTCCCTAGCTCAAGTCATAACTGCTGTTTGGAATTTAGGGGACTCCAGCGGTGCATCGTGTTAATGTTAACAAGGTGAATGTACGATCACTCATCTTATGGAGCCTGCTGTGCAGCAACATGGTTAGCATGCTTTTTTTCCCTCTAGAGGGTCAACTAAAAACTAAAATCCTCTATAGTTCTTTGTATTTCACTGGCTTCTGTTGTCATATAATTGGCCAATATTGTCAGTCTTTAAAACTCTCTGTGTGACTTTTTATGCCCCAGATTGTAAAGCCATTGTGAAGGCGTAAAGTGTCACAGTAACAGTTAAATCTGTACTTTACCCTATATACTATATAACATGACATCGGATTGATGTTTCTCTGTGACACAGTACAGTGATGGCAGCTGTAAGCTATTATGCCATGTCTAGATAAAAGACACAACGCCTGCCTACAGCCACCCAGTCAGCCTTGGGAAATGAGCGCGTGCCAATGACACCTTTTGACAGTTCTCAGAAACGATTTAAGAGCATTTAAATCTCTGATTGCTTTTGGGTGAACTGGATTCAGAAGAGTCATCATAGCTGGAATTATAGCCCAAGTCTTTCCAGTTTTCTGGACATATCGGGCACTATTTTTAGGAATAGAGGGAGAGCACCATAAATATGACAAACTCACTACATTTGAATACAAAATGAAACACATATTTGGATACAAATTAAGCACTATGATAATTTTCTAGCACTGTGAAGGTGTTTTGGATTCCCTGTGCGTCTCTGGTTCCGCCGTGTGATACTCTGCTGCAGAGTAGACAAAGTTAACCCCATCACCCTGGAGAGGAGTGAAAACCCTCTCCAGAATCCTGCAGTCCCGGGTTGAAATAGTCGAATAGAAAGGTAATATAATTCAATTACATGTATATATATATATATGGGAAACTATTACTTTTTAGTGCTCTAGACCAATGAATGAGTTTTCTGTTAGATATTATTACTAAATACAAACAATGATGTAGTATCTCTGTATATATATTGAACAAGCTAATGAATAATGAATTTAAATGATCTAATTGATGTACGAAAAATGAATTAATATTAATGGATAAATAATTAATGTGAACAAGATTTCCCATGCATAAATATGAACGTTAAGCTATTAATGATAAAGGAAAAAGACAAAAATTTATATTTTATTGACAAATGAAAAATCATGAAATTATGTACATAATGAAATGAATGGAAGTGTTTTGATATACTGCATGTTGATTCTATCTTGTGGTTCAATATTAATCTATTTGGTATTATATGATATATTTTTCTTTTGAAAAAAACAGATTATTGCTGAAAGTCGGTATATACAAACATACAGAGTGAATATATCCCCCTGAGGAAGCCTATCTGGGCGTAACGCGTAGGGGACTCATCAACTAGTAATATACCTCTATTAGAAAGGACAAATTACATTTATATTCTTATTCACATGAATGTATTGAGATTGTATGATATACGGTTTGCGAATATACCAATCAGCAATAGTCATAGAAATAGATACAAGTATCTCTGAATAATACATGAATATCATCACAAAAGAAATTGTAAAGAATATCTTATTGAACTGCATGAATCTTTTAAACGAACAAGAATCTAAAATAAATATATTTTTTCATATTATATACATCTGAGTCCTCTGTAAACACACTCCATCACAATAGAAATATTGCTAATATATTGTTAAACTTTCCAGTTTTCTGATCTGTACAATGGTCTCTTTGGGAGAAAGAGCTCATGATTCACAAACGTAATTAGAACTCAGAAAGCTATTTCTCTTATTGATGTTTCTGGCATTTAAAGTAGCAATCGGCAATTGAATTTGTTACAGCTCAGATCAGAGGCCATCAGAGGAGGACCTCGTTCATTTTAGCTCCAAGAATCCCATTCCCCATCCCATCTCCAAGGTGCTTCATTATTATGAATGGATTATTAAACATTCTTAAGAGAATGCATCCAAGAATTATCAAAGAAAATGGTTTGGCGGTTTGATATTTTTTCTTGGACATAAAACTACATTAACATATAGCTGATACTATCTTATAACATTTCCTATATATAGGTGTATTTTGTTAGCGGTTTTATAATATCCCTCGTGTTGTTGCCCTCATAAAATTAAACATTCTGGTAGTTCTTGCAGTAAAGACTGAATTAATGAAATGTAGACTGGCATGTATCACTATGTAATTATGCATGTACATTTATGATACAAACATACATAAAATTATTCTCCATGTTTTGCATTAAACCAAATGTACTTGTGACATTTTAAAAAAACACCTGGGGGGAAAGAAATGCAGAAACGTCCACTGTGGACTTGTTTTCTGGAGGTGCATGTTTTAGGGTTATCCTTGTTCTTCCCTCACTAATTAGTAAGCCGCTGACCCAGATTAAACATGAAAGTCTGGAGTCTTCAGACTTCACTGGCTGTATGCTTGTTCCAGATCAGTGACTCACTAGGCAGAAAGCAAGGATACACTCCAACGCTTTCTACTTCCAAACAATTCAGCAGTGGCAGCTCCTATATTGAAAAGTTACATTTAAAGGCACAAGTGTGCATATTGATATACTGAAAGAAAAGTGTCCAAATACCCAGGGTACCAGTCTTAGCTGGGGATTTTCCTTTTGAAATAAAAGATACTAGGGATCAATTTACAAAGCTGAATGAACTATTTTATGTGATTGTGCTTGTGGAATTGTTAAAAAAAAAGGGGGTAACTCATTGCAGTAACTCATCTCTTATCGGAAGACTCTATCTGAGGTTACGGCTAGACAGAGTGGGGCAAAAGGCAAACAACTTGTACTGCCTCTTCAACTATGCTCTGAAAATCCCCATGTATTCAATTTTTTTTTGTTGTAAAACAATGTTACATATTATGGTCTGCAGACCTTACTAATCCATCCTTTCGAACGGGGCTCAGAACTGTCAGAGCTCCGGCCGAAAGGAACGGAGCCAGGACAGGACAGCAAGGAGCGGCTGCTCTCATAGTCAGGTACGCGATCCGTGACCGCGTGCCTGACTGAATTTCCACTCTCTTTATTTCCACTCGCCAAATGCGAGCGGGCGAGTGGAAATTTTGAGCCCTGATATATAGTATCATTTTTCTAAGCTAATGGTTTCATTCAAAGATATCAAATATGAGAAAACACAAAAAAATGGAAAATGTCCTTAATTCATCCACTCAGCAGCCAGAGCAAAGAAAATACTTGGTACATGTAGGTATAGATGAGAATGTGACTTACTCCCTTTCTTCTCATGTGTCTGTGCTGGTGCTTAGTGATTAGCTTAGCAATGTCACAAGGGGGCAGGGAAAGAGTCCACTTGCAGCTTACAAAATGCTTCTAGTCTTTTCTCCCAGCAGCTGGACATTGCAGGCCCTGAATGGGAAAAACACAGGTTTGTCTTTAATGTGATACAAAACTCAGGAGTTAAATACATTCAACTACCTTAAAGGAGAACTATGAGGTGAGTGCTTTTCACTCACCTCATAGTTCTAGCCGACCTGTGACAATGAGACTGTCACAGGTCAGCTCAGTAGATCGGGAGGTGAGCGAACACATACGGGCGTTCGCTCACCTCTTGATCCTGTCATGGCTCCCTGCCGTGACAGGGGAGGGGCTCGATTCCCCCCTCCCTGCTCCGCCAGCGCTGACTGGCGGATCGGATGGGGGAGGGGGCGGGTACAGCTGGTTCTGCCTCTAGATAGGCAGAGCCAGCTGTCTTTCACGCAGCTGGGCGGATCCCGGCACAATTGTCCGGATCCGCTTCAGCTGCGGAGTCTCAGTATACCACGAACTACAGCTCGCGGTATACTGAGCCTAGGGTGACGGGAGGACACTAGTTTGTGTCCTCCCGTTACCCTAAGGAGAACTATGGGGAAAATACTTAACCCCATAGTTCTCTTTTAAGGCCTCATTCACACACAACACAAGAGCAAAATTGTATATTGCGAGCGTCTATGCGCTTATATACGAGCGTATGTGCATATATGCACTCCGATGCATTCATTCCTAATAGAAATTTGAATGTACTGTACGCACATATGCGCGCAAACATGCGTATGCGCGTAAAATACGCAGAAATACGCTGCCCGGACGCATCTCGGTTCCATTCTGTTTTTGCGCATTTTTACGCTACGCAAATATATACGGCTCCATACGCGGCTATGTGTATGGAGCCATTTATTTGCATATGTTGCATATGGTACAATACGCACGTATACGCGCGGTAGTGTGAATGAGGCCTAACTGTTTTTACAAATGTATCTTTTTTGTGTATCACTCAGCTGCAGATCCTCAAATCATATCTGAGTTCGTGCTGACACTGTCCTTCCTTATGGAGGGTGACTACTTCTGTTCCCCATGGTCACTGTGTGTTGTGTCCCCTGTGATGGCCTACAATATCAATACAAATGAGTAAACTAAACCCTGAGATTGTAGTCTATAACAGGAGTGAGCTTGGAGCGGTGGCTACCTTACAACATACACAGGGACCATGAGGAACGAAGGTAGCCACCCCCCAGAAGGAAGGATAGTGTCAGCATGAATTCAGAGATGATTTTAGGATCTACTGCCCAGTGGTACACAAATAAGATACATTTTTATAGTTCAGGTACTTGAATGCATTTTTAACATTTAACTCCTGAGTTTTTGTCACTTTAAACAAAATTGCTAAATTCAAGGTGGAATCAGGCTTGCTGGAGGAGTGCTTTACATGCTCAGAGGGAGTATCATGAGGGCATTGATGGTTTGTAGGAGGCCGGGCAGTGACACAAACTCAACAGATTGGAAGGCTCTATAGAGTGTAGTCATCCTCATTGTGCTCTGCAGCTATGTAGCATATACATGTAACATTTTTTCCATACCTAAGTTGCAATTTACGTGCCTGATGTCTCTTTAATTAAAATAGAGATGAGAAATTAAACCAGATTCTTATTTTGATATAAACTCCTTCCACTACATACAGAACAGCTGGTTTATCGCCATCTGCATGCACTTCATACCAAACTAGCCATCTGTCAGTACAGATACTCTGCTGTGATGAGGAAAGTCATTCATAAATATTATTTGTTTTGTTACTAGGACATTGGAGCTTAGACGGCTTAATCCTGACCAGGAAGGGCCCTTTATTTAGAGTGCAAATTTAGCTCGCCATCTGTATTCCTGTTTAATCGGGTAACATATCCTAGTCATCAAGAATCTGTCTTCGATATCTTTCCTACAAATGCATAGGGAAAATCAGGCCAAATGTTATGTACCCTAGACATAACATTCGTTAGCCATAGATCCCATCAACAGAACATGTATTTTTACTGAAGGAATGTATTATTAAATGTGTTATGCCAGTAGTGGGGTTCATCTGAATGCAGTAGTTACAGCTTTGTTTTTAAAATATTCACTTAGTTCAGTTGTAAAGTAGACAAAAAACCATATCAATGTACACTATATTACCAAAATGTATTGGGACGCCTGCCTTTACACACACATGAACTTTAATGGCATCCCAGTCTTAGTCCGTAGGGTTCAATATTGAGTTGGGAAAACCAAGAAGTACAGAAGCGCCACTACCAAGTGGTGACTTGGCAAAAACAAATATTTATTTGTTTTTGCCAAGTCACCACTTGTTAGTGGCGCTTCTGTACTTCTTGTTTTTCCTAATTAGCAAAAGTCGGACACCCTGGTCCGCATTTCTAAGGAGCCGCACACCAAGTACTCTAACCCATACTCACCCTCACCTCAGTGTTAGCGCTGCATCAGGGGACATTATTTAGTAGCAAGGAAATATTTAGTAGCAAGGAAACCTCACGGAACACCTGAATCCAATGATTTGGAGGGGTGTCCCAATACTTTTGGCAATATAGTGTATATTATATTCACTGGCTTGTTTTTCTTTGTGAAGAACCAGTCTTTATAAAAGCTTAGCTTTTCACATCAAGCAGAAGTTGGTGTAAGGAATGTTCTCTTGGCATACGTTAAGCTTCTGAAAGTTAACCTGTACTGTGCCAAATAACAGATTTGCTTGACAGCAGACCCCCAATATAGCTTAATGCTTATGACAACATGAGTATGGGGAAACCTGAGACACTCCTACCTGCTTTCTACCATGCAACGTTTGTTTGAGTTGCCATTTCTAAGGCCTGAGTGATGTCACATGGGGATATTCAGAGCATGCATAAACCTGAGCAAATTTCAACTTTCTGAAAACTCAAATTTGCAGAGGAATTTTGTTTTTAAAAAGCCACTTAGTTCTTCAGTTGACCAAAACTCATACTAATGTATATTTCATTTACTGGCTGAATTTTCTTTGTGAAGAACCAGTCTTTAGTAGGGATGTCCCAATACCATTTTTGTAAGACCAAGTACAAGCGCTTTCTCTCATGTACTTGCCAATACCAATTACCGATACTTTTCTTTAAAGGACATGTGACATTTTTTCTAAAACAATAAAGACTAATGATTTTAGGGCAGTCTCTCTCCAGGCTGTGTTTGCGCCTCAACAGGCTGCATACAGATGTCACCAGGCTGTGTTTGTGTCTACCCAGTGGTGTGTGCAGATGTCACCGGGCTGTGTTTGTGTCTACCCAGTGGTGTGTGCAGATGTCACCGGGCTGTGTTTGAGTCTCACCAACGCAGTGTACAGATATCACCAGGGCTGCCTTTGCATCTTACCCTGGCAGTGTACAGATGTCACCTTGCTGTGTTTGCGTCTCACCAGAGGAGTGTACAGATGTCACCAGGGGAGTGTACAAATGTCACCAGGGCTGTGTTTGCGTCTCCCCAGGGGAGTGTACAGATGTCACCAGGGCTGTGTTTGTGTCTCACCAGCGACGTGTGCAGATGTCACCAGGCTGTATTTGGGTCTCACCAGGGGAGTGTACAGATGTCACCAGGCTGCATATGGCGCTCTGTGGGTGGGCGCCGGGCTGAACGATTGGGCGCCGGTCTTCTGCCGGCTTCAGGGCTGTCCTTGACTGTGCCTATGCCAGGAAGGAGGAGTAGGAGATATGAGGCCGGACAGGCACTGTCAAGGACAGCTACCACCAGGTCCCCAGCAGGCTGCTGAGGTTCCCACAAGTGCAGGACCTTGGCAGCCGATCCGTTTTAAAACTTTAAACAGCCGGTATCAGCTTTTAGTATTGGGGCGTTTCTGAAAATGCCCAGTGTGGGTCCTGATACCGATACTAGTATTGGTATCGGGACATCCCTGGTCTTTAGTAGAGTTTCACATCAAGCAGAACTGATTATTTGGGGGATATAAAAGGGGCAACATCATAGCAATCAGACAGCTGCTCTCAAAACTCTGAAAACTTTGGATAAGATTAGAAGACTAAGGACCTATTCTAGATCTTTTTTGAAATAAAGTTTTGTTCTTCTTTGGAGAGATTTCTATGATCACAAATACCAAACGATTCAAGACTTCAAGACTATTTTTGCCACAACATGCAGATGTAAGGGTCAGCATTTGGAGTACATACCATAGATCCCAAATGTGTAGTCAAAGGTTCACGCAGATAATGGTGTAGGAAATGTTTTCTTGGCATACATTAGGCTCCTGTATATGAACGTGTACTGTGCCTGGCCCTGGACTAGGCAAAATAACAGGTTTGCTTGATAGTAGACCCCAAAACAAACCTATTGCTTATACGAACAAAGCTCATCCATTTCCCCAGCCATTGTGCATAGAGGGAAACCTGTGACACTTCCACTTTATTCCCACAGTGCATTGTTTGGTTCTTGAGTTGCTATTTGTTAGGCCTGAGTGTCACATGGGGACTTTCAGAACATGCATAGACCTGAGCAAAGTTTTACTTTCTGAAAATCAGATTTGCTGAGGAATTTTTAGGGGATGCAAAAGTGTAATGAGGTGATGAGTGATTGTGGACAAGATGCAGTATCATGTATGCATTAACTTCTAATGCTGCCTGCTATTATTAAGTGAGCTTGTTAATTTCCCCAGTCCAAGCAATGCACGGGTTCACTTTAATGCCAAATGCACATCATTTCAATGTCACAATATTGTTGAATATCATGTGCTCCCCTTTATGGCAACAAATTAAAATGTTCCAGTGGCTACAGGATATCACACACATATGCATCATCTCCAACTAGCTCCATGAGCATGACCGTGACTCCATTGTATTCCAAGAGTTTGCACAACCCCCATATCTAATGCCAATAGAGCACCTTGGCATGATTTGGAACAGGAATGTGTGATGAATGTGTGGCCAACAATGTGCAGAAACTGCATGATGCTATGCAGCCAGGATCGCAGTATTGCAGTGTGCAATGATACCTTTCTTACTGGACTAACAAAATATATACAAGACAAGCTTTCGAGAGTGAACCTCTCTTCTTCAGGTCAGAAGTATATGTGCATACATATACTGTATATGCACACACACACAATGCATATATATATATATAATCACTGTTGTGCCTATGATGAATTGACCAGGTTATTTAATTATATATAGATTTTAGTGCTATCGTACGTTTTTTTAATCCCTGTACAACCATCGCAAGACTAAGGTCTTGCGATGGTTGTAGAGTGTATGGCCACCTTTACATGGCAGCTGTGGTCACAGTAACAAGTTCTGAGCTCTATTCTGCTCTTACGCTGAACATCACAGGCCAACTGTCCTTGAAAACAGCTGTCTTCACATTTGTTCCTGCGAGTTATTAATGCAGAGTGAGTTCTTCTCCCTGCTAGGTCTCCCACCTCTGAATTTCAGCTAAACGATATCCGACTTCTAATTATCATTCAAGTCAGCGTTCACTTGAGCGATGGATTGCTTTCATTTATAAAACCATTTCTTTCTGGTTGCATTTTTCTTGTGTTGGTTTTTGATTAAAGTGTGCTCGTAAACTAAACTGGAAAGCATGAAATTGTGATATATATATACTTTTGACTCACTTGGTACAGTGATTAACGTAGCCACGTAGTTTTGTAGTCCCTTGTTTGCTGTTTAAGTCTAAACTCGAGGCAAATATTGAAAAAGGAACACTTAATGGTCTTATATGTGTTTATTAACCACTTCCGGGCCGCTATACGTCTACATTAACAGCAGGCGATTGCTGTTAATGTACAAGCGATCTGGCGGCTGTCGTTTGTACCGTGCAGCGTCCCCAGCCGCTGATCTCTCCTCCGATCACTGGACCCGGAAGTGATGTGTATTACATCACTTCCGGTGTCACTCTTACAGTCTCTGGCTCTTAGAGCCAGGAGATGAAGCTGGGGAAGATGATCTCTGCTACCTCAGCTTCTTTGGGCTTCCTAGGTGACATTAGGGGTCTGAAAGACCCCTGATGACTCCACAAAGAGGACCTGTTACACTCCCACGTGAACGCACATACACACGCAAACACGCGTCGGTGCGCCTACGTGCGAAAACCACAATTGCACTACACATGTTACATATCACCGCGAACGTCGAAGTGAGAGCAATAATTGTAGGGCCATCAATCACTGTTAGCGCTAAACTGATGAGCGGTAAAAGCGTTTAAAATGTTCCCTATGGGAAATTTTGCGTATTTACTTTTTTTTGCGGCTTCATGGGCGAACGCAATTTTAAGGCTTGACATGTTTGGTATCTATTTACCCGACATGAACCCCGTCTTTCATATTTTACCAAAAAATTGGGTATTATATTATGTTTCTGTGCACTACATTTTAATTTAGCTTATTCTTTCCGAAAAATACTGGTTTGATAAACATTTGTGCAAAAACCGTGCGACATACAAAATTGCAACTGGCATTTTTTTATTCTATAGGTCCTCTGCTTTCAGAACATATATCATTGTTTGGGGGTCTGAAGCTGTTTTCTAGCCAAAATGTTATATTTTATCATGTGTGTGCAAATAGTAAGAAAATGCCCCGGACAGCAAGTGGTTAAACATATTACATGTAAAATGAAATGCCATTAGTGTAAGTAGCTGAGTTTGTCTTGATTGGAAGTGGAAGGGACAGCTTTAGTTACGCTGTCAGTCTAACATACTGACAGGTACACGTAACACAGCATTTTGTGGGTGTGTTCTGGACCACGCTGTGTTATGACATTCAGGCAGGAGAGCCTGACTCTTGGTTCTGACTAAAACAAAATTACGGTTCTGTTAGCAGCCATGTTAATTCACATTTGTTTTTCTGTTTCTATAACTGCTTGCCCTTAATTCACCTTCTAAAATGTGGAATATAACATGGGTACAAAAAATGAAAAAAAGGCCTCAGTCATGAAGGGGTTAATGTATGCCTGTCTAGACAAAACCCGTAAAGTGTGAAAAGCACTGGTATTATTTACTTCCTGAAGCTATATGCTATACTATAGTTTTCTTATGGCTCTTGTGCAACACTAGAAACTAATAAAACAAATTTGCATGTGTGATTCAGGCACCGTTGTTGGACTTGATCCACTTAGCATTTTGGATTAAAAGGGAAGACTGGGTACAATATTAATTTTGTTAGGATGAGGCCTAGGTACTAGGGATTAGCTTCGCTTAGCTCGGTTATGAGCCGACCAAACTGCCATATGTGGTCGGTTCACCTGCTTGAATCCCCAGCTACTATAAATTGGCTGGGATCTGTCATTTAGCGGCAGTAGCACTATCACCACTTAATGACAGATCTCTACACAACTTCTGTTTGTAAAAAAATCAAGTGGGAATACTGGATGAGGTAATTGATCAAATGTGGTCATGACCATATTGGCGGGTCATAATAATTGATGCTGGATCCACATAGCTGGATAACGTGATTGACAATGGATTTACATGATGGGACATTTTTACTTTTTTTTATTTGCAATAAAGGACTTCATCACTGTGTGGGTGTCTTTAATCATTTTTGACATTTCTTTGGGAATGAGTACTCATGAACCCCAAACTCATTCACCTTGGGGGAGGATATCTGGGGGTCCCTTATCATAAAGTCGGCTTCCAGATTCCAGTAACCCCCCCCCACCCCCCCATATCCTTTTGGGGACCAGATGTGGGGATGAAGCATTTGTCCCATCAACATTTTATTGCCTTGCAAGGGGGAGAAGGCTTTGAATGAATTCTGGCTGCA
>NW_017307072.1:112650-112865 GCF_000935625.1 Nanorana parkeri | reverse complement strand
TTGAATGAATGCTGGCTGCAATACTCTGAGGTCCAGGCAGGTGAACAGACCGAATCTGGCCCTTTCGGCAAACAAACTGGGTTAGGGTTGGACCCATGGTTGACCCAACCCGAAGTTCCTCCAGCCACCAGAGAGATTCCAGGTGTTATTCTTCAAGTCTTAGAAAAAATAAAACACAACATTAAAATTGTTGTTGTATGCAACTTTTCCCCGGT
>NW_017307072.1:110882-112583 GCF_000935625.1 Nanorana parkeri | reverse complement strand
ATATATACAAGTATATAACTCAACTTATATATAGATATCTATAGATATCTATAGATATATATCTATAGATATCTATAGATATCTATAGATATATATATATAATGTTTTTAACAAATACTTGTGTGTAGACTATTTGTTTTTTTAAAGAAGGGTCAATACCATGAGTAGATTAGAGTTCTTTGTAAACAAAGCCATACTAATTAATATACTACTGTATAACAAACTAACATTTTGGCAAATGATACTTGAGTAGCAGTTTTCATGGCTTCTTTTGTCCATGCACAAGCCTTTTAGAATTTCTAATTTGCGTATACACTATACCTGTATGTGCCTTGATCTCTTTACAGAACTTGTTTTTAGGATTCCCTGGATATGTACAGCTAGGACTATAGTAACTATGTAAGACCAATGACAACATTATGATAAAGGGAATAGTTTGAATCCTGTGTTAGCCCCTGAATATAACCTTTTAAATCCATTACCTCAATGTAGATCTAGTTTACATTATTGTCAATTGTTTTAATAAAAAAAATGTTGCTGTGCTATTCATTTTAAATATCAACAATCTGAACAGTCTGGTCTTTTTTTATTAGGTGTATAGATTTGCAATCTCATATCCAAGTCTTTTCATTTCATATGTACAGAAGTCAACTAATTGGTAACATTCTTATCTGGGGTGTATGCCATAGGCTGGTAGCTACAAAGCTCCAACCCAAGTGTTAGGCTGTATATATTGTAATGGTACTTATGGACCTCTAGCTAGGTCAGCAGGATTAATGCAATGCAGGAAGGAGAAGAGAGGGTGATGTGTATGGACTGTCAGTGTGGTGCAGCAATGTAGGAAGGAGAGGGTGATGTGTATGGATGCTTAGTGATGATCAGCAATGTAGGAAGAAGAGGAGAGGGTGATGTGTATGGACTGTCAGCGAGGTGCAGCAATGTAGGAAGGAGAGGGTGATGTGTATGGATGCTTAGTGATGATCAGCAATGTAGGAAGGAGAAGAGAGGGTGATGTGTATGGACAGTCAGTGAGGTGCAGCAACGTAGGAAGGAGAGGGTGATGTGCATGGACTGTCAGTGTGGTGCAGCAATGTAGGAAGGAGAGGGTGATGTGTATGGATGCTTAGTGATGATCAGCAATGTAGGAAGAAGAGGAGAGGGTGATGTGTATGGACTGTCAGCGAGGTGCAGCAATGTAGGAAGGAGAGGGTGATGTGTATGGACTGTCAGCGAGGTGCAGCAATGTAGGAAGGAGAGGGTACTGTGTATGGACGGTCAGTGATGTTCAGCTATGTAGGGAGAAGAGCAGAGGATGATATGTATGGACGGTCAGTGAGGTGCAGCAATGTAGAAAGGAGAGGGTGATCTGTATGGACGGACAGTGAGGTGCAGCAATGAAGGGAGGAGAGGGTGATGTGTATGGACGGTCAGCGAGGTGCAGCAATGAAGGAAGGAGAGGGTGATCTGTATGGACGGACAGTGAGGTGCAGCAATGAAGGGAGGAGAGGGTGATGTGTATGGACGGTCAGCGAGGTGCAGCAATGAAGGAAGGAGAGGGTGATCTGTATGGACGGACAGTGAGGTGCAGCAATGAAGGGAGGAGAGGGTGATGTGTATGGACGGTCAGCGAGGTGCAGCAATGAAGGAAGGAGAGGATGATCTGTATGGACGGACAGTGAGGTGCAGCAATGAAGGGAGGAG
>NW_017307072.1:90687-108235 GCF_000935625.1 Nanorana parkeri | reverse complement strand
GTGGGGGGGGGGGGGGGGTGCGCTGACATGAAGGGGGCTCCTGCAAGGCCGAATTTCCCAGGGAGCAGAGGGGCGGCAGGGATTCTTATTGCCTGGGACATGAAGTTCCTGGGCGTCGGGCACCCCCTCGACAAGAAGTTTTCGGGTGTCCTCCACCGGCCGGAGATGCAGAGCAGGGAACGTCCGTTCTCTGCCCATTCTCTGTGTAAACAGTAAGGGGAGAGCTGTACTCGCAGCCTTGCCCTCAGCTGTCACAAGAGTTCCAGCAGAGTGATGTGCTAGAACTCCTGTATTGGAGGTTACAGGTTCAATAAAGAGAACCTGTCTCCTCCAAATGCTATCACACAGGGGCTTGTTAGCTCCTGTGTAATAGCAATAAAGTGAAAAAAAAAATAAAATAAAACAGAATGATAAATTATAAAATAAATACAAATGATGAAAAAATAATAAACATTTAAAATAAAAAGGTGATAAAAAGTAAAAAACAATATTAAAAAATAAAAAAGTAAACAAATGATAAAAAAAGTAAAACAATTATAAGATAAAAAATAAAATTAAAAGATAATATAAATTTTAAAAAAGCAGCGGAGAGGTCAGGTGAGCTCTATACCCCATAGCGGGGAGAGTCAAGTGAGCTCTGTACCTCTTAGGAGAGGGTGATCTGCATGGACGGTCAGCGAGGTGCAGCAATGTAGGAAGGAGAGGAGAGGGTGGTCTGCATGGACGGTCAGCGAGGTGCAGCAATGGTGGAAGGAGAGGAGAGGGTGATCTGTATGGACGGTCAGCGAGGTGCAGCAATGTAGGAAGGAGAGGGTAATCTGTATGGACGGTCAGCGAGGTGCAACAATGTAGGAAGGAGTTATTTGTAGTCCTCTATACAGTGGCACAACTACCAGGGTCCCAGCAGTTGCAGCTGTGACTGGACCCTAGCATTTTGCCACTTGGGGGCTCTGGTAACCGTCGACATTGCAGGTTACTGGACCCCCCTTCTATCAGTCTGTGGCCCTCCATCTTTCATACTGCATGGATCGTGTGTATCACGATTGAACTGTGGTTCGGTTTGTGTGTGTGGGGGGCGCTAATGAAACACTTCCCCCGGGGCCTCGTGACCTTGCTACGCCCCCGGAGAGGATGATGTGTATGAATGGTCAGTGAGGTTCAGCAATGTAGGGAGGAGAGAGTGATGTGTATGGACGGTCAGCGAGGTGCAGCAATGTAGGAAGGAGAGTGTGATGTGTATGGACGGTCAGCGAGGTGCAGCAATGTAGGAAGGAGAGGGTGATGTGCATGGACGGTCAGCAAGGTGCAGCAATGTAGGGAGAAGAGAAATTTTAGGATGATCCTACAGGAAGGTTACCTCAGACTTGCATACAACTTTTGGCACAGTAATCTGCTCACCAAAGTCAGGATGTGTCACCTTTAATAACATGTGCCATTATTTAGTGTACACCGGCCTTTAATCCCCCATTGTGTACACATGTGAAGGGTCTTGTTCTGGCCCTCAGTTGGACTGCATGTCATCAGGGAGTTGTGCAGGCTCTAGAAGGTGGCCAGGATAAGCCGGTATAACAGATTTCTAGTATTTGTCATGAGCGATGAAGTGAACCTCACCACACCCTGCCGAGCTCCGAGTAAGTCGGGAACACACACCCATCCGCCCTGAGCGAGCCTTGGAAGTCATGAATGAGGCCTGTAGGCGTGCTCTGCTATAGACTCCCGCCTCCTCCCTCCAGATGGACGGCATTTCCCACTAACTTCTCACTCTTCTCCCTTCTAGCCAGCAGAAAGCCCGGGGGGCCCGGGACGGAGAGCGGGGGGGCCCCGGGAGAGTTACTGGAGGTAAGTTGCGAGTGCCCGGATACTTCCAGCTCCGAACGCCCGGATCGGGCACCTCCGGAGATCTGTTTACCGACGTGTGAGGAAAACTTTCCCCGCCTTGTAACGTGTCCTGTGCCCAGCTCCGTGCTCCGCTGCGGTGAGCGATCCGTCAGAGGGACCATATGGTGACACCGTATACAGAGTGTCAGCTCCGAGCTCTCCCGGGGCCTCTCATGGTGTCAGCTGTGCTCGGCCAGGAGGAAGAGCTCCTCTATTTACTTTGTGCTGGGACTTATGACGAGCGGTACGAAGAAGTGTATGGGGCCGGTATGAGGAGCTGTATACGGGGCAGGTATGAAGAAGAGGTATATGGATATGGGGCAGGTATGAGGACATATACGGGGCGGGTGTGCAGATGGATATGGGACAGGTATGAGGACATATACGGGGCAGGTATGAAGCTTTGTCGGGGCCTCTGCACTCTGTTTGGATGTTTTGTGTTTGTGCTAGAAGTGTGTTCTCAGCACTTGTTGTGGGACTACAAATCTCAGCGTTCTTGTCTGTTTTGTAAGCCCATCTTTCTGGAGAGTGCACGTCAAGAAGTTGGGTGTCCAGCATGTCTCTCAGGACCCTGATCTAGTCCTGCAATCCCAGTGCTTCCTTTGGAAATGTCTGCTGTCCAGTTCTAGGACACTGGTGTGTACTGGTGATGTCACATTGAACTGAGGACGTCACTGTAGCTAGTTGGTCACTTTCTCCTTGTCTTGTTCTGTCATGTTGAAGACGTTTCCCACTTTATTCCAGCAGTTTCTGGACGTGTAATAAGCAGCCACATGGGAACTCGGTGATGATCATATCATTGTTTTTCTGAAATTTGAAGTGCAATTCTAAAAGTTCCTCTTCTCTGTATATGAGCAACAAGTTCTGTGGAGTTGTGTGCCAGCTGCAGGAGCGTGCTGTTGTCACATGGACTTTGCTCAATGGAGCTGTGGAAATGCCCGGTCACATATTACCCCGGTCAGGGACTGTGCGAGTGAATGACACTGAGAGGAAACATAATAATCGTGTCACATGACTGACAAGATTATGGATTGTGGAAGCTGTTTGTTTACAGTTGTGTTCAGCACGGTTGGATCTTTGATAACATAAGAGGTATATAGGGCTTCATACCTGCCCCTTATACTTCTCCATACCTGCCCCTTATACTTCTCCATACCTGCCCCTTATACTTCTCCATACCTGGCCCTATATACCTCTTCTTCATACCTGGCCCTATATACTTCTCCGTACCTGCCCCTTATACTTCTCCATACCTGCCCCTTATACTTCTCCATACCTGCTCCTTATACTTCTCCATACCTGCCCCTTATACTTCTCCATACCTGGCCCTATATACCTCTTCTTCATACCTGGCCCTATATACTTCTCCGTACTTGCCCCTTATACTTCTCCATACCTGCCCTTATACTTCTCCATACCTGCCCCTTATACTTCTCCATACCTGGCCCTATATACCTCTTCTTCATACCTGGCCCTATATACTTCTCCGTACTTGCCCCTTATACTTCTCCATACCTGCCCTTATACTTCTCCATACCTGCCCCTTATACTTCTCCATACCTGGCCCTATATACCTCTTCTTCATACCTGGCCCTATATACTTCTCCGTACCTGCCCCTTATACTTCTCCATACCTGCCCTTATACTTCTCCATACCTGCCCCTTATACTTCTCCATACCTGCTCCTTATACTTCTCCATACCTGCCCCTTATACTTCTCCATACCTGCCCCTTATACTTCTCCATACCTGGCCCTATATACCTCTTCTTCATACCTGGCCCTATATACTTCTCCGTACTTGCCCCTTATACTTCTCCATACCTGCCCTTATACTTCTCCATACCTGCCCCTTATACTTCTCCATACCTGCTCCTATATACCTCTTCTTCATACCTGGCCCTATATACTTCTCCGTACCTGCCCCTTATACTTCTCCATACCTGCCCTTATACTTCTCCATACCTGCCCCTTATACTTCTCCATACCTGCTCCTTATACTTCTCCATACCTGCCCCTTATACTTCTCCATACCTGCCCCTTATACTTCTCCATACCTGGCCCTATATACCTCTTCTTCATACCTGGCCCTATATACTTCTCCGTACTTGCCCCTTATACTTCTCCATACCTGCCCTTATACTTCTCCATACCTGCCCCTTATACTTCTCCATACCTGGCCCTATATACCTCTTCTTCATACCTGGCCCTATATACTTCTCCGTACCTGCCCCTTATACTTCTCCTGGTGATCTGTATGGACGGTCAGCGAGGTGCAGCAATGTAGGAAGGAGAGGGTGATCTGTATGGACGGTCAGCGAGGTGCAGCAATGTAGGAAGGAGAGGGTGATCTGTATGGATGGTCAGCGAGGTGCAGCAATGTAGGAAGGAGAGGGTGATCTGTATGGATGGTCAGCGAGGTGCAACAATGTAGGAATGAGAGGAGAGGGTGATCTGCATGGACGGTCAGCGAGGTGCAGCAATGTAGGAAGGAGAGGGTGATCTGTATGGACGGTCAGCGAGGTGCAGCAATGTAGGAAGGAGAGGGTGATGTGCATGGACGGTCAGCGAGGTGCAGCAATGTAGGAAGGAGAAGAGAGGGTGATCTGTATGGACGGTCAGCGAGGTGCAGCAATGTAGGAAGGAGAGGGTGATGTGCATGGACGGTCAGCAAGGTGCAGCAATGTAGGGAGAAGAGAAATTTTAGGATGATCCTACAGGAAGGTTACCTCAGACTTGCATACAACTTTTGGCACAGTAATCTGCTCACCAAAGTCAGGATGTGTCACCTTTAATAACATGTGCCATTATTTAGTGTACACCGGCCTTTAATCCCCCATTGTGTACACATGTGAAGGGTCTTGTTCTGGCCCTCAGTTGGACTGCATGTCATCAGGGAGTTGTGCAGGCTCTAGAAGGTGGCCAGGATAAGCCGGTATAACAGATTTCTAGTATTTGTCATGAGCGATGAAGTGAACCTCACCACACCCTGCCGAGCTCCGAGTAAGTCGGGAACACACACCCATCCGCCCTGAGCGAGCCTTGGAAGTCATGAATGAGGCCTGTAGGCGTGCTCTGCTATAGACTCCCGCCTCCTCCCTCCAGATGGACGGCATTTCCCACTAACTTCTCACTCTTCTCCCTTCTAGCCAGCAGAAAGCCCGGGGGGCCCGGGACGGAGAGCGGGGGGGCCCCGGGAGAGTTACTGGAGGTAAGTTGCGAGTGCCCGGATACTTCCAGCTCCGAACGCCCGGATCGGGCACCTCCGGAGATCTGTTTACCGACGTGTGAGGAAAACTTTCCCCGCCTTGTAACGTGTCCTGTGCCCAGCTCCGTGCTCCGCTGCGGTGAGCGATCCGTCAGAGGGACCATATGGTGACACCGTATACAGAGTGTCAGCTCCGAGCTCTCCCGGGGCCTCTCATGGTGTCAGCTGTGCTCGGCCAGGAGGAAGAGCTCCTCTATTTACTTTGTGCTGGGACTTATGACGAGCGGTACGAAGAAGTGTATGGGGCCGGTATGAGGAGCTGTATACGGGGCAGGTATGAAGAAGAGGTATATGGATATGGGGCAGGTATGAGGACATATACGGGGCGGGTGTGCAGATGGATATGGGACAGGTATGAGGACATATACGGGGCAGGTATGAAGCTTTGTCGGGGCCTCTGCACTCTGTTTGGATGTTTTGTGTTTGTGCTAGAAGTGTGTTCTCAGCACTTGTTGTGGGACTACAAATCTCAGCGTTCTTGTCTGTTTTGTAAGCCCATCTTTCTGGAGAGTGCACGTCAAGAAGTTGGGTGTCCAGCATGTCTCTCAGGACCCTGATCTAGTCCTGCAATCCCAGTGCTTCCTTTGGAAATGTCTGCTGTCCAGTTCTAGGACACTGGTGTGTACTGGTGATGTCACATTGAACTGAGGACGTCACTGTAGCTAGTTGGTCACTTTCTCCTTGTCTTGTTCTGTCATGTTGAAGACGTTTCCCACTTTATTCCAGCAGTTTCTGGACGTGTAATAAGCAGCCACATGGGAACTCGGTGATGATCATATCATTGTTTTTCTGAAATTTGAAGTGCAATTCTAAAAGTTCCTCTTCTCTGTATATGAGCAACAAGTTCTGTGGAGTTGTGTGCCAGCTGCAGGAGCGTGCTGTTGTCACATGGACTTTGCTCAATGGAGCTGTGGAAATGCCCGGTCACATATTACCCCGGTCAGGGACTGTGCGAGTGAATGACACTGAGAGGAAACATAATAATCGTGTCACATGACTGACAAGATTATGGATTGTGGAAGCTGTTTGTTTACAGTTGTGTTCAGCACGGTTGGATCTTTGATAACATAAGAGGTATATAGGGCTTCATACCTGCCCCTTATACTTCTCCATACCTGCCCCTTATACTTCTCCATACCTGCCCCTTATACTTCTCCATACCTGGCCCTATATACCTCTTCTTCATACCTGGCCCTATATACTTCTCCGTACCTGCCCCTTATACTTCTCCATACCTGCCCTTATACTTCTCCATACCTGCCCTTATACTTCTCCATACCTGCCCCTTATACTTCTTCATACCTGGCCCTATATACCTCTTCATACCTGCCCCTTATACTTCTCCATACCTGCCCTTATACTTCTTCATACCTGGCCCTATATACCTCTCCATACCTGGCCCTATATACCTCTCCATACCTGCCCTTATACTTCTCCATACCTGCCCTTATACTTCTCCATACCTGCCCCTTATACTTCTTCATACCCGGCCCTATATACTTCTCCATACCTGCCCCTTATACTTCTCCATACCTGCCCCTTATACTTCTCCATACCTGCCCCTTATACTTCTCCATACCTGCCCTTATACTTCTTCATACCTGGCCTTATATACCTGGCCCTATATACCTCTCCATACCTGCCCCTTATACTTCTCCATACCTGCCCTTACACTTCTCCATACCTGCCCTTATACTTCTCCATACCTGCCCTATATACCTCTTCTTCATACCTGCCCTATATACCTCTTCTTCATACCTGCCCTATATACCTCTTCTTCATACCTGCCCTATATACCGCTTCTTCCTACCTGGCCCTATATACCGCTTCTTCCTACCTGGCCCTATATACCGCTTCTTCCTACCTGGCCCTATATACCGCTTCTTCCTACCTGGCCCTATATACCGCTTCTTCCTACCTGGCCCTATATACCTCTTCTTCCTACCTGGCCCTATATACCTCCTTGTTTTTGCGGAGGAACTCAGAGATTAGATTACAAATGCTCTAATGTCCTTTCTGATGCTTTCCATTTGGACAAGGCTAGATCTTCACACAGATATCCTGTTAGATATTTTTGTATCTGCTTTGTTTTTATAACTTGGGTAACCGTCTTTTGTAATATAGGTTGGGCTTACAAGTGTCTAAAGCAGCCGTGGTCAATTCTCCTGATATAGGGGGCCCCAAGTGCAGGACCTGACATCACCAAAGGGCCAACATAATAGTCAATGTAATGCCACATTATGCTTTAGAGACTGCTGGTAATTGCAACAGGTGATGGTCAAAGACTCCAGGCATGCTAGAGGAGATGGTCAGAGAGTGAGGACTTCCTGCAGAAGGTTGGTCAGAGACGGCAAACCTATTCTAGAAGTTGTTGGTGGCTGGGGACATGCATTACAGGAGACTGCTAGACCTCACTGCTATCACAGGGCAATAGGGAGACACAGGCTGTCTACACAGGTCCTGAAGTCTGCACACATACGGTAGTACCAAAGGGTTGGGCACCAGGGGTGTAAACAACGCTCTCATCCATATGTTTATGAAAATCCCTTTTTATATTGTCTAACGTCCGTCTGTAGTGTGTAGACCTTTGGAGGGCTTCCTGGTTATTGTGTTGCAGGACACTGATCCCCGTATCTTGTGGGAACATCTCGCTGTTGATATGCATGTGTTCTGTTTTGTGGCAGCGCTGTGTGTTATTCTGATAGTTTTGTTTTATGTGGCTGTCTGGTAAATATTGTTTGATGTCTTTCTGACCTCGGCTTCGCACAGAATTGTCGCCACATTAAGTGTCACGTTTCATGTTTGGATGTATTGGAGAAGGAACGGCCTTTCATGCCGCTTCCGAATATTTCAGGTGTTTGGTTCTTGTGTGAGACCAGCTCAGAACAGACCGGAATGTAAAGAAGGAAACAGCGGAATCTGAAATATTCCAAGTAAATGTTTTATAGAGAAGAGATCTGAGACCGTGGGGTATGTTATTTTACATTATTGCTTACTGTGGTATAAAATATTGTATTATGCAATGCTCCTACCTCACCTGATCCACCGAGCTTGCTGACTCTTAGCCCGATCCCTGGAGCCTCTCTCTAAGGATCCTCGAGTCATCACATTCCGTGTATGGGACGCTGAGGGACATACCATGGCTGCAGCGGAGGACAAGGCAGGCTGGAGGGGGCTTGTCACACCATGTCCGGACCAGATCTGCACACGTTTCTACAAATGTGATGCAGTGCGTTTGTGACGTGTTCCAGTGCAGGAAAAATGTCCCATGCATCTTTTTTTTTCCTGCACTGGAACGGACGGGACGGGTGTGAACAGAGCCCAAAAATCGCATAGAAATGCATTTTTGGTGCGGAAGAAAAATGTAACGTACCGCATCTGATCCGGACATGGTGTGAGGGGGCCCTGAGGGAGCGCTGTGACAGCCGGCTGGCTCTAAGGTTCTGGTAAGTATAACTTATTTTATTTTTTTATGCTAGGCAAAAAGCGAGCACTTAACCCTTGCAGTGTGGGGGTAGCAATGATTAAGTGCTTATTTTGTCTAGGGGGATCGAATAAAGCTGCTTTACTCGCCTCATTCTTGGTCCTGCTGTGGTCAGCAGTGTTGTGAGTTCACCACTTTTCCCCTCCGCTCCGGCTATGGAATGTACCTCAGCATCCTCACTGATGGACCTGCATTAGGCGTGATGATGTCAGCGGTCCTTAGACCGCTAGAGCCCAAGGGTGAAGAAGATGGGGGGACCAGTCTAGCAGCCCAGTGGAATGACCGAGGATCAGGTAAGTAAATGGGCTTTATTTGGGTCTCCTAGACAGAACGAGCACTTAACCATTGCAGTGCAAGGATCGCCCCACTGCAAGGGTGATTATTCCTGATGTTCTTCGTTATCCTCACCCGATCCTCAGAGCCGTCAACGCTCTCACCACCCTGTCTACTCCTCCACTGCAGCAATGGTATGTCCCTCGGTGTCCTTATGTCCTGCAGCGAAGGGGGAGAGATGCTGGAAGGACCGGTTGTAAAGTAGTCACCGCACCAAGCTCGCTCTCAGGATGGACTACAATCTCATGTTTAGGCTAGGTTCACACTGAAGGGCAGTTTTCAATGCATAGAGATGTCTATGGGACCCAGACCGCGCGACAATCACCCGAAAATAGCTCCTGCACCTTTTTGCGTGACAGGTGATTTCTATCGCGTGACATCACAAAGGTGTGAACAGCTTCCATAGACTTGAATGCAAATCTCTGTTTTGTGCAATATCGTGCGACTAAATCTGCATAGATCTGCACCTAGCCGGAGTGTAATTTGTATTGAGATTGTAGTCCATCACGGGAGCGAGCTTGGAGCGTTGGCTACCTCGGTATATGTAACCTTTTTTGCAGTCTGCGTTAGAACACATCCTGTGGTAGACATGGAGGCAGAATGTCAATATGCGCTCAGATCTGTATTCTCTTCCTGAGTAGTGATGAAGCTTTCAGTTCCTTTTATCGGTTTATTTACAATATGGAGACAGTGGGGTTGTCAGAAATAAATACACATAGACTGGGAAAAGGTAGCGAAGTCAGCACACGTACTTGTTCATCGCTAGCTGACCATGCAGCAATATCAGCAGTGTCCATCAGATGCCATCTACAAAGGATATTTACCAACAGTCCAATTATTTGTTCATCTGTTCTGCCCGGGCAGTAGTTTGACATCACATTTCCCGTACAATATAATCATTTGTCACTAGTCCAATATCTTCAGTTGTTTGTCCATGTCAGTCCTAGTGTATTAAGAAATCAGTCATTGATGTACTGAAAGCGCAATGTTTTGTGTACAAGGGAAAGCTTTGTGATACATTTCCCTTATGACTTTATCTATCTATCTATCCAAGCATTTCTGTTTGCATGTATGGGATCTATTTTTGTGCTTAAAGAGCATTATTCATCCACAGGATTCCTAAGATACATTTATAGCAAACTGCTTCATAGGAGAAATTCACGTTGCCCCTGATCCAATTTTAATTGACTGATATTTCAGCATAAATCATTGTATAGTGGTTGTAAGAATGAGTTGATATCACTACTGTTGAATGATCTCTCTTTTTTGTGTGTGAAGATATCTAGTCTTATTAGCCACAATAGGTTACAAAGAAGTTACCCTGCTGGTTTCCATTGTGAAAGTACATGGGATGGGTTGATGCTACATCACCCACGTTTCCAGTATGGGCAGTGAGACTGGTTTGTCCTCAGGGCGGGGGGAGATTCCATTATTTGTTCTCAGCATAATTTCCCTCTGTGCAGTTTTTATGTACACTAGGACTCCTGTAATAGTTTAAATAACAACAGACCATCGCAGATGTAGCTGTTCAGGCAGAAAGTGGTCTGACAACCTTCTTAAATACAGCCTGCTTGGGTGACCTCGCCGAGACCCTGTGGTGGAAGAACCTGGGGAGAACTGCAGTCGTCTGTTACACCTAATAGGCTCCAAGGCTGGATTCACACCTAGGAGACAACTATTACACGCGTCTGAATTTGCGAGCGTTTTGTGCGTGTATATTAAGTTGCGCGTTTTTGTGAGCAGATTCCGGCACATTCATGTCAATGGGCAAAATGCGCAATGCACATTTTTCGAACAATTTTTATTGAGTCTGTGGGACAAAACACTCTGAAATCTGCCCCAAAGTAGCTCATGTACTATTTCGTGCGACAGGCGTATTTCTGCTTGCGACAAAACACTGATGTGCACAGGGGCCAGAGAAGTGAATGGGATTCCTGGTGTTGAGCTGTTTGTCACACTGATTGAGGAGCAACGAACAGCTTAGGTGTATAAGGGCCGGTGCACCCCTAGGCGACACCTCAGGAGTCGCCTAGGTGTGCAGCTATCGCGCTGTTCATAACTCTACCCTGCATCTCACAGTGCAGCGCTGGGTGCCTCTTAATTCTGTCTAAAGCTGGCCATATACTTATAGATTATCTGCAGATTATCTGCAGATTATCTATGGTCAGATGGAAAAAGTGTAACAGATTCCTCCATCTACGCTAAACTGTGTGGATGGAGGAATCTCCCACTGGGCCAAGCTTCAGTATCTTGCTCGTCAGTTCCGCTGGCTCTCAAAATACCTGAACAATGCCTGCATCCAATCAGATTGTTCAGGTATTTTGACAGTCAACAGGGCCGACTAGCAAGATACTGAAGCTTGGCCCAGTGGGAGATTCCTCCATCCACACAGTTTAGCGTAGATGGAGGAATCTGTTGCACCTTTTCCATCTGACCACAGAAAACCTGCAGATAATCTATAGGTGTATGGGCAGCTTTAGGGTTGACCCAGAGACAACCAGGTCTGGGAGAATGCTGCAGGTATGTGCAGATATCTCTAGGTGCCTGCTCTTCACACCCGCAGCGGTTAGCCCTCCTTCCCCTTTGTACCACTATATTCTACAGTAGCCTGAGATCTATTTTTATTATCAGAAGGCCGCTGTTATTGACGGCATGTTTTCCAGTTGGGAAAGAGTTTTTTTTTTTTGTTTTTTTTTTTAGTTTTGTTTGAATTTTTTTTTGCAATTAACAAGTCAGAGTTGTTTAATTGTCAGTCACATGACCTCTCTGGTTAATATGTAAGGCAGGAGGCTTATGCTCATTTTATAATGATTTCTACAATTTAAAAAAAAATTAACCCGCCCTCCCCTGGCACCCGTTCAAATTGCAGTCATTCATTTAAGATAATTATTATTCTCATTTACATTTCACACCTTCTTCTGGTTGGTTGGCGAGTTGCAGCACGCAGTCTGACCAGCTCTTCTGAAGCTACATGTCCCAATGCTCACTGCGGTAGCCTCGGCTGCACAAGGTTGGAAGTATAGGCTTTTACTAAAAATGTTACGCACGCATAACATTTTAAAATGTAAGCTTCTCTACCCAAGCAGTAGTTCCAGCAGAAAACTGTGGTTGTGTGCTGCTAGGATACATATGTCTGTCACAAGCGTTGGGCATTACTAAGGCTGGGCACACACCTTACAACCATCGCAATACTTTTGTCTTGCGATGGTTGTAAGGTACTTAAAAAATGTACGATCTGCCTATCTTGGACAGGCAGATCGTACTTGCGATGATCGCAAGCCACGCCCCCTGCGGGGCGGGCTTCCGATGACCGCAATGCCGAACAGGCAGTGTGCACTTGCGCACACCAGCCCGTCCGGCTTTTATCTTACGAACATGCTACACACCCGGCGAACATCGTACGATGCTCGGCGGGTTTGCAAACATGTTCGTAAGTTTAAAGTCGTGCGACCTTACAGTAGCAGAGGTCGCACGGCTTCCACACACCTTACGATAATCGTACGATCGCGGGATTTCCCGCGATTATCGTACGATTATCGTAAGGTGTGGGGGGACCTTAAGGCATTTATGAGATCACTTAGTGATTTCACCTGCATAATGGAGTCCAAGAGATGTGTCAGCGGCAGTCAGGCCAATGATGAGGGGGCTGAATGATGTTGGATGTCTTCCAGAGAGGAGTTAACCCAGCAGCAGTAAGCTGGAGTGAAACTTGTGAGCAGCGAAGAAGTGTCACTTGCAGGAAAAACACTTGGAGGACACCCCCTGATTGACTCATTTAGGGAACACGGCACTGGAGTTTTGCCTTAATTAGACTAAATAAAATTCTTATCTGTGTTTTAACTAAAAATACTAATGATTGGGTTTAGCATGGTGTACTGAGGGATTTGTGATCTAGTTGGCGGGTTTATAAACAATAATACAGTAATAATTAGAAGCCCGAGGACTGGTGGCCCACAAGTGCTCTCCCTCTTCATCTGACCACTTCTCTATCATTTTCATACCGTTAATGTGAAAGTGAAATAAAAGAATTGTTGTGACATAAGTGACGTGTCAGTTTCTGGGGCCTTCCCACAACAGGAAGATATATGTATATTTATTTGAGCAGCACACTGCCGCTGTTGCACTTTGTTGACAGCGCCATGCCTAAGTGTTTAAATATGGTTGAATACAATGGCTAATTCCCGGACAAGAGACATTTCTTTTACGCTTGCATGTGGTTCTTTGTAGGTACAACTGTAACGTAAACTTCACTTGTTGATTCTGAGAGCAATGTGTACACAGTATTTTTGTCTGAAGGAACTCTTTATTAGTTAAAACCAAAACCTGCTTTTGAAATCTGTACTTTGTGTATTGTTCCCACGCTGCATGTGGTTGTGTGTACATCCTCTGTGTTTTATGCTGAATGTATCTTCAAAGAATAGGGATAGCTCTCTTTACTAGCACTTGGAGGAACAACACCTATTGATTCAGGGCCCCTGTTTACACTTCTGGTATTGGTGCTCATCTGCTGTCTGGCTGCATTCCACAACAATTAAAGGAGAACTCCAGGTAAAATTTGTATTAACCCTTGCAGTGGGGCTACCCCTGCACTGCCAGGGTTAAGTACTCATTTTTGTCTAGGGAGGAAAATAACAAAGATATACTCACCTCGGAGCCAGCTGGCGGTGACAGCGCTCCCCCCTGCCTGTCTCCTCCTACACTGCAGCAATAGTATGTCCCTCTGTCCTCTTATCCTATACACAGTGTATAGAATGTGATGATTTTACGGGACCTTAGACCTCAGCTGAGGGTGAGAGAGGTTCCTGGGACCGGTCTAAGAGCAAGCCTGCTCAGGGGATCAGTTGAATATAACTTTATTTTCATCCCTAGACAAAAATGAACACTTAACCCTTGCACTGTGGAGGTAGCCCCACAGCTAGGATTTATAAACATTTTACCCAGAGTTCTGCTGTAAAATCACATTATTCTCTGTGGTGCCTGTTCACACCTATGGGACATGAGGCAGCGTTTCTTTTGGTGCTACACAATGCATTTTGGCTCCATAAACTTTAATAGAAGCACATGAAAAATGCATCTAACATGCGTTTTAGCATAGCAAGCCCCACCCCCTAGCAACCTATACTTTTACCTTCCTTGGCCAAAATAAAAAGCATTAAAATGCAAAAAACATCTCAAAGCAGACACACAAGAGTGAAAGACTGATGTGCACTGCATTAGGCAGCCTGTTCAAAATGAATGGGATGGCAACGCACCTCAGCGGTTCGCATACAGGACCTCCACCTTTTTTAGCAGTGTACCTGTATTGGCATGCTGGGGTGCTGTTCAGAATGAGTGAGTGGCAATGCATTGCACCATCACAGATAACGTGTGGTGCTGGTGCCATGATTTGCAGTAATGTGTGCATTCCTTCAACTCAATAATGTGAACAGAGCCTAAGGTTCTGTGAAAAGCTGGACGGATTGTTGTGGACCGAAGTGTCACAATGACTTGATAGTTATAGTATGTCCAAGTATTTTTTTTAAAAAGCAAATCTGTACAAAAGCAGTTGAATAGTGGCTGCATATGTGTTTAATTTTCTTCCTGCATGTCCTGGAAATGTTGATCCCTGAGCACTTTGTTGTACAACCACCATATTCAGAGTTGACCTCCGGCGTCCTCATTATTGGTCAGAGGTCATTTCAGGCAGCATGCTGCATCTGTTCTCCATCAGGATGTTAAGAAGTTTAGGCTGAGTGACAGGTTTACTTAAATCGTTTTTTAACTTTGTCCGCCATTTCTAGTGCTCTGCAGAAAGTTCTCGCAGGTAAAACATGGATGTTTCATTTTCTGTCAGCAATGTTTTTGTTTTTTGAAATCCAGTACTGCAAGTTGTGTAGGCCGAGCTTTAATTCAGATTCTTATAGTCCAAAGCCTGCAGGCTAAAAGCCATTGCTAGACTTCACATTTGCACTGCATTCCGTACTTGTAACGTGAACCCTTTGTGAGTAGATAGCACGTTGGTTGCCATGTGCTTGGAAAGTCATAATACTAGCAGATGTTGTGAAGACGCTTTTTCCGTGGCTTTTCAGCCTCAATTAATATTCTGAACTTTCAAGAGGCCTAATTTCTAAATCTGGTGAGTAAAGAAAACTAGAGTTGTTGCCTATAGTAAACCGTTCTGTTTACCTAGTATTACTTTCCATTTCCTGTGGTTGTTAGAAATCATTCATATGACTCGCAGAGTTCAATCACTAACATAGAAGAAATCCTATTGCTGTGGAACACGGGGGAGATTTATCATGGCATTATGTGATGCACTTTGCGCCACAATGTTGCTAGTGTAATTATCACTAGCTGGTGGAGGACCGATTAGCTGAGGAGGCCTCCCTTGCGGCTCTTGTCTCACACCCCTGGATGTGGAAACAGAGCGAGTAGACAGAGAGAAGCACGGGTGCCAAAGTGTTCAGACACGTGGGTGTCCGACAACTGGATCCCTGGAAGGATGAGCAGGGCTGGTGCACAGCTGTGTGATGTCAGTGAGGTTTGCAGCAGAAACTGGAGGGAGGTCAAACAAGCCAGGGGTCAAGCCAGGTGGTCAGCGCCGGCACAGAAGGAGCAGGCAGAGTCTAGATAACAAGCAGAGGTCAAGGGCAGGCAGCAATCAGTCAAAGTCAGCAGCAATCTGGGTCAGGGTAAAAGGCAACAGATCAGCAGGAACACAAGCTGAAAGACGGTTCAGCACTGACCCATTGGGCCAGCTGGTTTAAATAGGAACATCTATTAGAGGGCTGTGAGTCACTTCCTGTGCGCCACATACCGTTGTGCGTGCTAACGTACGTTTTCCGGGAACCCGGAAGACTGGGACCCGCACATGCGTAGTAGTGCGCGTTCTCCCGGCTATCGCCTTACAGTAATGTTGTTCATAAATGAAGTTAAATAGACTCCGGTAAAGAAGACTCGTAACTCCAGGCAAAAAGCTTGACTGTCGCTTCTTGAAGAAGTGGTAATGGGGACTTCTTAAGTTACGTTTGTTTTGTTAGGCGATGCTCCAGTTTCAGAGAGCCCCAGAACAATTGCAGATGTAAACGGTTGCAAACTTTCATAAAACACGTGCAAAACGCATGCAATTGGAAAACTAGTGCAAGCTCAGGTCAAAACAGGGGCACGTGTTAAAAGACAGATTTGCACATTAAAAAAAAATCATCTAAGAGGCGAAAACTGTTGCAATTGCTTTGATAAATTCCCCCCAATATGTTTTGAGTGTGCATTAGTTTTGCTAAATTGCCGCCTTATTAAGTTCACTTCATTTTCGATTAGTGCTCGGTTTTCTCATTCTTGTTGCCTAAGTTGGGCATTGCATGACCTTTTATTGACAACAATCCAGATTCTGATGTTCGGTATAGTGGGGAAATGCATCTACAACAGGGGACTATCCCAGAGCTTTCCCTTTTGACATTTCATAGTTTGTGAACTGTACTGCACACTGTCAGATTGTCACGTTTTCCCTGACACAAATCTTTGTGCTTAAGCTGGCCATACACCTTACAATTATCTGCAGATTTTCTGTGGTCAGAAGGAAAAGGGGCAACAGATTCCTCCATCTACACTTAAAGGTGGCCATACACTGTACAACCATCGCAAAACCTTAGTCTTGCGATGGTTGTAAAGTACTTAAAAAAACGTACGATCTGCCCATCTTGGACAGGCAGATCGTACTTGCGATCATCGCAAGCCCGCCCCCCTGAGGACTGCGATGACTGTAATGAGGGAAGGGCTTGCGAGGACGGCAAACGGGCAGTGTGCTGGTTCGACGGAAGACGTGCGACCGTACAGTAGAAACGGTCGCACGCCTTCCATACACTGCACGATTCTCGTACGATCGCGGGATTTCCCGCGATTCTCGTACGAGAATCGTGCAGTGTATGGGCACCTTAACTGTGTGGCTGGAATAATCTCCACCTGGGCCAATCTGTTGCACTTTTTTCATCTGACCACAGAAAATCTGCAGATAATTGTAAGGTGTATGGGCATCTTAAGTCTGTACTTCATGCTAGCTGTTAAAATAGAATCTGTCTTTAGCCAATGTTAAACAAAGTGAGTAAATGTCAGAATGGAAATCTAAGTAACTATGGACCAGTGATACAGTAGAGATATTAGATTATTCCTATTTTATATATGGCACTTCAGGATCAGAAAAACGCAGTGCAGTCTGTGACCAAAAGAGAATACCATCAGGCTGTAAGTCTTAAACTGGAAGTATACTCTGGTAAAAAAAAAAAAAGAACGTCCCCCTGGAGCTATAAGCCATAATGTGCTAGGTATTCACATCATATTAGCACATTATGGCAGACTTACTTGCCAAACCGATCCCCTCGAGCGACGCGTTCCTCCCTCTCCCACATTTTCATCTTTGGCTCAGTCCTCTTCCGGGTCTTGGTCCGCTCAATTGGTGGGGACCTGATATTGTATCTCTGGCATATGCGCACAGGAGTTACTTTATCTTGGCATGCCGGGTCTGTGCGCAGTTCAGCCTACAGAGAAAAAAAATTGCTGAATGGTAAAAATACGCTTTTGTGGCAGAAGAGACTTACACAATATCTCGTGTCAT